>NW_006399938.1:5911710-5945551 GCF_000299155.1 Elephantulus edwardii | reverse complement strand
AGGATAGAGCAGGGTTTAGGGCTGTTGTGCATAGGGTCGCTATGAGTCGGAAACGACTCGACGGCACATAACAACAACAACAACAACATTGTTATATTGTAATGAAAATTCCAACAGTCACTGTGTCAATACACCTGGTTGAGGGTCTGGTATAATATACTCAATATAAGTGAAAAAATTAATAGACATTCCAAATGTGTACTTTCTTTGTGTGTCTGTACTTGGGAGATAATTTTGTTCAGAAAACATTGTTCTCAATGCTATACTCCTACAATCTGACCCCAAATAAATGTTCATTACAAGTATGAATAAAAATATACAAAAACTTTCCGTAAAACAAACCCCTCAAGTCTATCCACATTCTCAGTCATCAAGATTTTCCATCACACATGGTCCGCATTTGAACACACATATTCAGAAACACAGATGGGTGTTCAAAAATTTACTCATTTTTGGATGGCAGAAGCAAACCACAGAGTGAAATAGAAGACACTTAAATGATGTTTCTGACATGCTTGGTGATTAAGATAGAAAGTAATTCTTTAGTGCTCTAAAAAGTGACATTTATTTTGTATATCCCATTTTTCATTAAACAAATCATACAAATGAAGAGTGTTAACACTTCTTCTAATGAAGGATTAAACAGAAATATAATGGAAAAGATGACAAAGTGCAAAATAATTATTTTTGGTCCTGATCCAAGAAAAATGATTCATGAGCATGTTTCTTTAAAAGTATATTTATTTAATGCCACAGTCCCAGTAAACTACCACCTTCATTGTTTGGCATCTGTTCTTTGTCTGCTGGCATTCCAAGACATCCTTCACTGTAACATTAATATATATGGCTTAACACAAGGATGCTTACAAACTGTGGAAATTAGAATTTATTGATATTATTTAACTTAAATGAAAGAGGTGACACAAGTCCAGAATCATCTTCTCTCTAAGCTAGTACTAGCTTTTATATCATGTGTACTTGCAATGGGAAATGGGAGGGTTGAGTGGTGCAAAGAGTTCTTGTGACCAACTCTTAATGGAAAGGTTGGAGGCTCAAGTCTACCCAAGGCCTGACAGGCTGCTTTCAAAAATTCAGCCATTGAAAGCATAACCAATCACAAAGCACAGCTCTACTCTGACATGCATGGCTTCACCGTGAATTGGAATCAACTCTATAGGTAGTGAATGTAGTAATTTTAGGTAATGTTAGAACACATTGGAGCAAGACAAGATTAAGTAGTATGGACACAGAAATGGATATATCTTATACCACAAATTTTGTTAGACATTGTAAGTGCCATTTCATTCACTTATATCTCATTTACTGTGGGTTTTCCTATACTACCATGTTTGACACTTCATGCTCTTTTCATCAGTGAAGATAATTTTAAGGTAGTTCAAAAAGCATAAAAGAATTTGATAGGACTGTTGTTGTTGTTGATTGCCATTGAGTCAAACATGACTCATGTTTGTTGTTGTTAAGTGCTGTTGAGTCATAGGCAACTCATAGCGACCCTCTGAACAAAAGTCCTCAACCCTTGTGTGACTTTCATCCTTTTTCCAGGTTCACAGGCTTTCCAGAGGCCAGCTATTTACAGAAGTGGATGCCACCCCTGCTTCCAAGCTTGTTTTAATCAGGGAGCTCCACCAAATACTGTGCACCATAGGTAACCATTAAACCATTTGACAAATCAGTGTCATAGCTTTTCTATAACTATCGTTGTTTCTCCAGGCTCATAGAGTTTCTAGAGACATGTGGTTTAGGAAGTGAATGCCACTCCTGCATCCAAACCTGTCTTAAACGAGGAACTCCACCAACACGGTCCACCATGGCATTTGATCCCCAGTGGCACAAGGTTCAGCTTCACAGCAAACTCAGATTACCTCAGAATGTTCCTCCCGATTAAAATTACACTAAGCCCTCAAGCCCAATTGATTTTAAATACAAGGGATCTGGCTCACTTTCTCTCTTTCTCTCTTCTTTCTATAACTATCATTGTTTCTCAAGGTTCATAGAGTTTCCAGAGGCATGTGGTTTAAGAAGTGGATGCCACTTCTGCTTCCAAACCTGAATCAATCTGGGGGCTCCACCAAACACTGCCCGTGATGAGTAGTCAGAAATATCTTTTATGGGAATAGGCACACCATATCAGTTTGGAATTAAAATATAGAGTGCAGAAAAGAGATTGAAGTATATTTGTTGTTATGCACTTCCCAGTCAGCTCTAACTTTTAATGACTCTAAGGCTGGCAGAACAGCGCAGGAGAAGACGACTCCGGATAAGATAGATTGATACAATAACAGAGGCAATCAGGGTTGATGTGTCAGAATCAGTGAGTCTGGCTCAAGACAGGGCAGGCTTCAGAGCTGTTGTAAATAGGTTCACTATGAGTTGCAAGTGACTTGACAGGACATAACAACAACTACAACAGAACTAAATCTCACCCAATTCTACATCATCCACACAATCTCTGCTCTGCTTAAATTCGTTGTTGCAGCCACTGAGTCAGTCCACCATCTCACTGTTATTTGTGTACCAAGGAATTGGAACCAACCCACCGCTGACTTCACAGAATATTTTCAAAGGTAGTAAATTTCACAGGTAGAGACTGCCCATCTGTCTATCACAGAGCAGATGGTGGATTTGAACCTTGTGCCTTTGTGATACTAAGCTACCTATGGATTGGTAAGTAGGCCTAGCAAGTAGAAGAGATCCCAGGGGCTATTAAACAGAAGTGGAGAGTAGCATTTAAGTACATTAGTGGGAAAAGAACAATAATATTCACAAATATCCAACAATTTAATGAGATCTGTAAAATGAAATTCATTTAGTAGTTTAGCCTTAAATGGAAAAATAGAAATGTTTTAAGGTTAACTCAATCTTTACCCAGTTCAGCCAAGCTGAATATACAGGTGACACTCTGTGTAATCTAGCACGTTGCAGCTCCAAGTGTGCTCTACAGAAGCTCAGCATCAGTATTTTCAGGGAGCTTCTAGAAATGCGTACTCTTGATGCCCAGCCCAGACCTACTGAAGCAGCATTTGCTTTCAATGGGATCCATGAGTGACATGCATGCACATTAAAGGGTGAGAAGAGTGGATCTAGAGGACAATTTCTCAATTGCCTTTATTCACTTTTACATTTATTTGGCATTTTGAAAATCAGATCAGAAAGTACTTAAAAGGAATTTTTGAAGTTATAGAAATAATATTCCCTTAAGGGACCAAAGGAGTCGTGGCAGTGTAGGTGCATGAAGGCTGGGAGTTAAAATCCACCAACTGCTCCACTCATAGAAATTCACAGTGTGGCAGATCGATGGGGCCACTGTGAGTTTGAAGCTGTATGTTTAGTTTTATATTTTTGTTTAGTACCTGAAATTCCATTCTCACAAAAGGATAGCAAGCATAATTTTGGTGTTTTCTTTGTGATTTGCTTCTAAATTTTTACTTTAAGCAGATTTGACCTGATCTTTTCTATCTTTACTATGCAGCATTATGTGAATATCTATTATTCTAGATCTACTGGTGCATATGGGTATTACCCAATTTAAAAGGGATTACTGCAAAACCTGAGTATTCCCCTGGTGTTCAAATCCAATCTATCAAACACTTATAGGTAGAACTTTAGCCGTTGGCTACTTCTGATAACAATAAATGACAGTCATAGATTACTTACTGTGGGGTTTAATACAGTATTTCACATAATGTTCATGATGACCCTCTGGAGAAGACATTATTCTTATCCACATTTTAGAAAGTACAAGCTGAAGCTTAAAGAGATTAAGTCACTCTCCGGGGCTATTGGTCATTGTGATGGACCACCTTGATCTCCCACTGTGGAAGACTGAATGGGACTTCTGGGAATAAAAGCAAATTCAGCCTCAAGCAAAGGCATAAAATGGAAGTTTTTTAAAAAAACTTGTTTATCACTTTCTCTCTTGGTTTCAATATGCTCTTCTTTGCCCCTGAAAACTCATTCTTTGTAATTTAAAAATAGAAAACTGCTAGGACTTAGATAAAATTTGAAATGGAGAAGGCAGTCAACTAGAATTCTACAGAACTAGATTTCTAAATGTTAGTAAATGTACCTCACTTCAAACTACAAGTATAAATAATGGAGCGGTGGTTATTGTATTCCATTCTTGTTGTGAACAAATTGAATTGGAACCGACTCATAACTGACCTTCCAGTGGGCTTTCAGAGGCAGTAAATCACAGAGGAGAAGATTGCACATCTTTCTCCAGAATAACAGCTGATAAATTTGAATCACTTGCCTATTAATGTTAGATACCATCAAATTAACTTTAACTCATAATGACTCTATATACAAGAAATCAGAACTCTGCTTTATCTTGCATCATCCTCACAATCTCCTCTGCAGTAAGCTCATGTTGCAGTTACTGTATCAATTCATCTCACCAAGGGTCTTCCTCTCCTTTGCTGAACCTCTAATTTTCCAATTATTTTGTCCTTTTCCAAGTGTTGGTTCCTCCTGAAAACATGACCAAAGTATATGAGCTGTCTTACAATCCTTGTGCCTGATATCCAGGTCATTCCAATCACTTGCTATGCATCTGAGAGCTGGAGAATAAATAAGGATGACAAAGGAAGAACTGATGCCTTTGAGCTGTGGTGTCAGAGAAGAGTACTGAATATCCCATGGATATATTTTGGAGAAAGTGCAGGTAGAATGCTCCTTGGAGGCAAAGATAAAAAAGCTTTGTCTCACATTGGACATTTTTTAGAAGAAGATATTCCTTGAAAAGGAACATCATGTTTTGAAATGTAGAGGGCCAGTGAAAGAAAAGAAGACCCTCAACCAGATAGATTGACATAGTGACTGCAGATCAATGGGCTCAAGCATGCCAGGAGCAATAAAGATGCAACAGAATAGGTTAGTGTTAAGACTGTTGTTCATAGGGTTGCTATGAGTCCTACTTGAATCAACAGCACCTAACAACAACGCAACTCCAGATCAAATAGAAATTCAGAGATGTCAGATGAAAAAGTGGATCCCAAGTGATATGTTGTTGTTGTTGTTGTTATTATGTGCTGTCAAGTCGCTTGAGACTCATAGTGACCCTATATACAAAAGCCCTAAATTCTGCTCTGTCCTGTGCCAATCTCACCGTCTCTGATACACCCATACTGATTACCCCAGTCACTGAATAAATCCACCTCATAGAAGGCCTTCCTCTCCTGTGCTGTTCCTCAACCCTACCAAGCATGATGTCCCTCTCCAAGGACCGGGTCCTTCCTTACAACATGTCCAAAGTATGTTAGACGGAGCCTCAGAACACTTGCCTCCAAGGAGCAGCTTGGTTTAAACCTCTCCAGGTTAAATCTGCTTGTTTTCCTAGCAGTCCATGGTACCTTCAATACTCTTCTCCAGCACCAAAGCTCAAAGGCATCTATTCTCCTTCTATCCTCCTTGGTCATTGTCCAACTCTCTGATGCATAACAAGTGATAGCAAAGACCATGGCCTGTATCAGGCGCACCAGAGAGACACCGTTGCTTCAGTACTTTGGAGAGGTCCCTAACAGCAGACTTTCCCATGGCAATATGTCTTTTAATATCCTAGCTACTGGTGCCAAGAGTGTTGACTGTGGAGCCAAGCAAACTAAAGCTGTGAACAATCTCAATCTCTTCACCATCCATGCTGGTGCTGCCAATTGGTCCATTGGTGAGAATCTTTGTCTTCTTGACATCAAGCCTCAATTCATATTGGAGGCTGCAGTCCTTGATCCTCTGCAGCAAGCGCTTCAGGTCCTCCTCAGTTTCAGCAAGCAAGGTTGTGACATCTGCATATCGCGGATTGTGGATAGATCTTCCACCAATCCTGATGCCACATATCTCCTCATAGAGCCCAGCCTCCCAGATAATCTGCTCTGCATACAGGTTGAAAAGGTATGGAGACAGAACACATCCCTGGCATATGCACTTCCCAATTTTGAACCATGCAGTGTTCCCTTGCTCTGCTCTGACGACTGCCTCTTGGTTCAAGTATAGGTTTCGCATTAGAATGATCAAATGTTCTGGGATTCCCATTCTTCTCAGAGTCAGCCACTGTTTGTTATGATCCACACAGTCAAACACCTTTGCACAGTCAATGAAACACAGATATACATTTCTCTGGTATTCTCCCTGCTTTCAGCTAAGATCCATCTAACATCAGCTACAATATCCCTAGTATGACGACCCCTTTTAAACCCAGCCTGGACTTCTGGCACTTCTCTGCTAATGTGCTTTTCCAGTCATTTTTGGATAATCTTCAGTAGAATCTTACTTGCATGTGAAATTAATGATATTGTTCTATAGTTTCCACACTCTGTTGGGTAACCCTTCTTTGGGATGGGAACAAATATAGACCTCTTCCAGTTAGGTGGCCAAGTGGTTGTTCTCAAGATTTCTTGGCACAACTTGGTGAGCACGTCAAGGGCAGCGTCTGTTAGCTGAAATATGTCAATTGGTATACCATCTATTTCTGGGGCCTTTTTTTTGCTAGTTCCTTCAAAGCAGCTTGAACTTCTTCCTTCATCACCATAGGCTCTTGCTCATATGTTATTTTATTAAATTCTTCTGTGTCTGCCAATTCCTTTTGCTACAGTGACTCAGTATATTCTTTCCATCTTCTTTTAATGCTTCCTGGATCATTTAATATTCTGCTAAGAGCACCCTTGATTATAGCAACTCGAGGTTTGAATTTGTCCTTCAGTTCCTTGAGCTTAAGAAATGCTGAGCGAGTTCATCCCTTTTGATTTTCTGACTCCAACTCCTTGAACATTTCATTGTAATATTTTAGTCTGTCATCCCGTGCAGCCTTTTGAAATCTTCTATGCAACTCTTTAGTATCTTGGATTCTTCCTTGTGCTTTGGCTTTTCTGCGCTCCAGTGCAATCTTCAGTCTCTTCTGATATCCATTTTGGTCTTCTCTTCATCTTCTGTCTTTGAAATGACAGTTTGCACTCTTCCTGGATGATACCCTTGATATCCTCCCACAACTCATCTGGTCTTCAGTCATTAGTGTTCAAGGTCTCAGACCTGTTCCTGAGATTCAGGTAGGATAGACTCAGTCATATCTTGGTTCCTGTGGACTTGGTTTAATTTTCCTCAGCTTCAGCTTGAACTTGCACATGAGTAGTTGGTGGTCTGTTCCACAATCAGCTTCTGGCTTAGTTTTCACAGCTGATATTGAGCTTCTCCAACGGTTCTTTCCACAGATATAATCGATCTGATTCCTATGCATACCATCAGGTGAAATCCACGTATATAACCTGCATTTATGTCTCTTAAAAAACTTATTTGCAATGAATATTCGTTGATTGTGCAAAATTCAATCATCCTCTCTCCAGCTCCATTTCTGCCACCGAGTCCTTGTTTTCCAACTACTGAATATCCTCCGCCCAAGTGATATACCTGTTGTTTAATAAACTCCACAGTTTATTTTAATGCATGATAAATTTAGAGACCCACTACTGCAGTGGTTAGGTAGCTTTGGGGACACAATATGTAGGGATTTGCTCTGCTAATCCAAAGCTAGCACTTCTCTAGTGGTTCAAATACATCAGCCACCTTTCAAAAGAAAGATGAAGAAACTCATCCCAAGCAATTTACAACATCTGAAAACCCCCTGGAGGGTCATCTATGAGTCAGTTCCCATTCAGAGGCAATAAGTCTCTATCCCTTAGGACAGAAAAGAGTTGTCTCAGAGGCAGGTTTATAATCCAACTTCTTCCCTTACTGACTTGATGGCAATGAGAGAGAAGAGAGAGAGATACAGAGGGACACAAAGATGCCTCAGTAAATGCCCTCACTAAACATACCTGATTACAAGTACTAATCAAGTTAACTTCAGGCAAAGGAATTCAGCTGGTGGCAAGATAACTGTTTGATAGTCACGGTGATTAAGAGACATTGAATAGTCTCTAAAAGGCCAAGTAAATCTTTAATCCCAGGTGTTAGAATAATAGCAAATATAACAATTGGAAAAAGACAATAAAATACTGGTGAATGTAAAGCTCTCATTCTCAAGTGAGTCAGAGGGTGATAAGTATATTCTGGGACTGAGGGATTTTCCCAGCATTAGTCTTTCACTTTAGTACCTTATTTTTGCTTCTGACTCTTCAATAATGGTATTACATTATGAATTTTCTGCAGTAGCTAATTAATGGCACTTTCAAAGGCTATCAACCTCCAACACAAACTCAGGCCAATAGCACATATTTTTTTTTTCTCCAAAAGGGAGCTCTGGTGGCCTAAATAATAAGAAGTTGTATTGCTAACCTGAAGACCACATCTCTGTGGTGGTTCAAATCCACTAGCAATCCCTCCAAAGAAAGATAAGCATCTCTTTCCATGAGGACTATAGGCTTGGAAAATCTACTGCAGAGTCTGCTGTGATTGGTTCTGACTTGGTCACAATTAGTTAAGTGTCAGTCAAATTTGAGATTTATATGAAAAGGAGAGTTGATAAATGATAGAGTTAGAGATTAATTTATTCCTTATTATTCAATGCTGATGACAAGTCAGAGATACTTCTGGGTACTAGGAATACAAAGATGAAAAACAATTACTACCCACAAAAAGCTTACTGCTGAATATGGAGAAAATCATAGCAAATGAGTAACTTCTCTAAAATATGGTACCCTGTAAAATAAAGGCATAGAAAATTGGCATAATGTAATAACTGGCCACACAGTAACTCTGAAGCTTTTGGAACTCTGGTGATTAGTGGGTAAGGAATTGTTTTGCTAACTCAAAGGCAGGCAGTTCAAATCCATGAACTGCTCCATTAGAGAAAGATGAGCGATCTCCTTCTGTGTGATTTACAGCCTCTGAAAACCTGCTTGCTGGTCAGCTATGAATTGCTTCTGACTGGAACCAATTCAAGCTGAGTTGAGTTGAGTTGAGTTGAGCTGGCAATAGTTTGACTAGATTTGAGACAGTTGAACATAACAAGGAGAAAAGTCAGTAGAAAGATACTATAAAAATGAAAGCAAGAGACTAAGCATTGGTAAAAAGCTGGAAGGGACATCTATGTAATCCTCTTCTAAAACAACCAAGGAGCTCTCACGGCATAGCACATTTTGTGTTGTGTTTGAAACTAAAATATTAGCGGTTTTACTCCACAAGCTGCTTGCTCCATGTGAAAGAAAGAGGACCAGTCTCCTCTTTTTAAGATTTCCAACCTCAGGAACTAGATGGATGGTCACTGAATCAGAATTGACTTGAACAGCAGTGGTTGTGTAATAATGATCAGTTGTTTATAATCAGTTATTGAGACATTGCTAACTTGGTAAAGAGGTAAGAGGAAAAGTGACTCAGGTGATTTAACATGGGTTTGGTTTTTTTCCCCCCCTAAAACCTCTGACTTTTGCAGGTTTTATAAAAATAGTATTTTAAACTACCTAATAGATGTCTGATACTTCTCAACATGCCCTTCTTATTATTTCCAGCATTCCATGCTTATATTGTTTATGCTAGTATTATGCTTAATTGAGCTCTATGACAATATCAATAAGAGTCTGAAAGCAGGATATGGCACAGAGCATCCAAAAATGCAACTATCCTGGCAAGCTAAGGACAGACCTTGTAAAAAAGAAAGATACTTTCCAGAAATTGTTTTCACTTTAAACAAACAAACAAAGAAATCCAAAAGCAAGAAGTTGTTTTTCAATGATAAATGAGCATAGCGATCCTTAACCTTTAAGAACATAATATCAGGGCTAATTTTCCACACCAACAGAATTTAGGAAGGATACCTTTATTCTTTGCTCTTGGAAACTGAAAAGACCTTAAGAACAAGGGTGGCTTATAAACACTGGTTTCTTTGAGAAGCCTTCTTTGACCTCTCCAGCTTAACTTGGCTACTCCCTAAATACCCATGCTATGCTAAAGCTATTGTACATCCTTTAGCCATAGCACACATAACACAGATTTCTTATCCTCCTTCTGATAAAAAACAGAGAGCATTTGGATTTATTTATTTTCATAACTATCAATCTTTTAGCCACTCATTCATTCATGCACACTACATGTTAGGTGCTGTTATAGGCACTGGCTACGTAAATAAAGCAAAACAAAACAAAGACAGACTAAACATCCAGCACTGGGAAAGACAGCACACTTCTTGTAAAGGGGGGAAGTTTAATCTTGATAGAATAATAGTAAAATACATAAATAAATAAAAATAATTTCACATAGTGATAAATGGTATATAATGAATAAAACAAGACAATGAGATGGGAAGGATTGGTGTGGAGTGATGAAGAATTCTTTAGATAGAATGTGTAACAAACTTCCTTGAGATGACAACTTTCAAGTTGCGATCTGTCATCGTGATAAGACTAAGGAAGACCATTTTAGGAGTGGGGTGCCATGAATGCATAAACCCTGGGATTCTTGGGGCTTAGGGTCAAAGATAGGGAAGAAAACAAATTTACTTAGAAGATAGTTTTAGCAACAGAACCCTGATGGCACAGTAGTTAAACATTTGGTTGCTAACCAAAAAGATTAAAGTTCCAACACAATGACTACTTGCAGGAAAAAGATTTACAGCTTTCATAAATATCTACAGCCTTGGGATTGCTATAAGGTAGCTAGTTCTACTCTGGCCTGTAATGTTGCTATGTGTTTAAATTGACTCAATAGCAAAGGATTTGGTATTTGTTTATAGCTATTGGCTTTAGGAGAAGAGGCGTAGGGAGGCCATGGGAAAGAGACTGGCAGGAAATGAGGTTGGAGAGATAAGTGAGGCCTAGCATGCCAGTCGTTTCTTGTGGACTTGTAGAAAGAGGAGATTCTGAACAAAAGGCAATAAAAAGCATTTGATGGTATCTCATTGTGGTTTTGATTGGCATCTTTCTTATTGCCAGTGATTTGGAACATTTTTTTCATATGACTGTTTGCCATTCACTTATCTTCCTTTGTGAAGATTCTTTCCATGTCTTTTGCCCATTTTTGTAATTGGGTTATCAGTAATTTTCTTGTGGAGGCCCAGGAGTATTCTGTATACTTTCGTTATGAGACTTTTGTCTGAGATGGTATTACCAAATATTTGTTCCAAGTTGGAAGGGGTTTTTTTTAAGCCTATTAGAAAAAGTTTTTGATGCACACAATGATTTAATCTTTAGGAGGTCTTATTCATCAATTTTATCCTCTTCAGATTGTGCATTTCTGGCTGTATTTGGCAGTCTCTTTATATAGTGGACTAGGGCTTCCACGCTTGTTCTCAGTTCGTCATCTCTTATGAACTTTATGGTTTTGGCCTTTACTCCCAGGTCTCTGATCCACACTGAGTTGACTTTTGTGTGTGGTATGAGATGTGGATCCTGTTTCAGCTTTTTGTAGGTGGCAGTCCAGTTTTTGCCAGTACCATTTGTTGAAGAGTTTTTCATTTCCCCATTTGATAGCTTGGATTTCTTTGTCAAATGTCAATTGACCATAGATAGCTGGTTCTATTCCTGGGTTCTTAAATTCTGTCCCATTGGTCTATGTGCCTGTCATGATACCAGTACCAGTACCATGTTGTTTTGGTTACTACTGGTGTGTAGTAGGTTTAGATGTCAGGGATTGCTATACCTCCCACCTAATTTTTGCTTCTCAGAAGTGTTTTGTTTATTTTGGGTCTCTTTCCTCTCCAAATAAATTTGAAAATTTCCCTTTCAATCTCTTTGAAAAATGAATTTGGTATCTAGATTGAGATTGTGTTGAATACATAACAATGGCAAAGTTTAACAGGGCACCAAGAATTAAATGTTGAAGAGGATATGGTGAGAAAGGAACTCTTACAAATTGTTGGTGGTATTTCTGGAAGGCAGTTTGGTGTTTCTTCAAAAAGTTTCTAAATATAGAAACTCCATATGACCCAGCTATTGAACTGCTTGGAATACACCCTGAGAAAATGAGAATTGAGGCACAAACGGAGACTTGTACATCAATGTTCATAGCAGTGTTATTCACCACCACAAGAACAGGGAAACAGCCATGATGTCCAACTACAATCAGAAATTATGGTACAGTCACACAATGGAATACTATATAGCATGCAGGAGAAATGATTTTTTTAAATTATTACCTAGTTTGGGAGAGATTTTGGAGCATTATGCTGAGCGAACTGACTCAGTCCCTCAAGGACAAATATTGTATAAAACCATTATTGTAGAATGAGTATGAGGATCCAAGGAGAGGTGGTAGTGGGGAAGCAGAGGGATAAGGATGTGCAGGGTGGGGTGGGGAGGATTAATCATGGGGTTGTACAATTTGATGGGTAGGGGGGTGAGGGGAAATTGGAAGAATCTGGTTTGGAAAACAATGTATTCTAATTTTGTAAACAAACAAATATAATAAAAAAGTACTTGATGGGCTATATATGTAGGTACTAATGTTGTAATTAACAAGTTCATAATTAGGGAGCTATTGTGGCCTAGTGGCAAGAAGCTGTGCTACAATTTTAGAAGCAGGCTGTTTGAATGCACCAGCTGTGCCACTGGAGAAGGATAGGTAAACTCCTCCTGTGCGATTAATTGCCTCTGAAAACCCACTGGAGGGTTAGCTATGGGTTGGTTCTGACTCAACTGTATGCAACAATGACAACAATGTCATAATCAGATTTCTATTCTAAAAAGATCACTCTATTATTATATGAAAAAATCCTGGTGGTGTAGTGGTTAAGCACTGAACAGCTAATCAAATGGTTAATGATTAAAACCAGCTAGCTCCTCTACAAAAGAAAGACATAGTAGTCTATTTAATCAAGATTATAACCTTGGAAATCTATAGGGCTGTTAGTTCTATTCTACCCTAAATGACCACCAGACATTGGGATTCACTAGAAAACAATACCTTCTGTTTTGTTTCACTATTATATGAATAATAGATCATCTAAGCACAAAAGGAAGAATATTATTTAGGAGGTAGCTGTCAATGTTTAGAGAAGAAAAGTGATGCCTTGGACCAGGGGTGAGCAGTGCAGATGTTGAGAAGCGTTCAGATTTTGATGTTAAACCACTGGAACTTTCTGATGAAATGGACTATGAAGGCAGAGAATAGCCTCCTAGTCGGTTGCCTTAAGCAAGTGGTGCCATTTAATTTGACTGCAAGAGGGACAGACTGGGTGATAAGGTGTCAAATTAATTTTTCAATTCTAGAAACACTACATTTGACACACATATTAAACATTTCTATCTTCATGAAAAGGGGCCCTGGCGGTGCAGTTATGAAACAATTTAAGTCCACCAGCCACTCCAGGAAAGATGTGGTAATCTACTTTTGTAATGTTGTTGTTGTTGTTATGTGCCATCGAGTTGACTGCAACTCATAGCAACCCTTTGTACAATAGCTCAGAGTTCTGCCCTGTCCTGAGCCAGTCTCACTGATTCCAGCACCCTATATCCCCATTACTGTGTCAATCCATCTCATTCTGGGTTTTGTCTCCTGTGCTGTCCCTCCACCCTCCCAAGCATGATGTCCTTCTGTAAGGACTGTTCCTTCCTGGCAACATGTCCAAAGTATGTGAGATGGAGTTTCAAAATCCTTGCCTCCAAGGAGCAGCGTGGTTTCACCTTTCCAAGATATTTGGAGATCCTGCGGGACATTCTCCTTTGTTTCATAGAGTGGCTATGAATTGTAATTAATTTAACAGCGACAAATAATCCTCTAGAAAGGTTTAGGGACCCTTGGTAAGTCAAAGAGTGGACTTTCCCTTTGACATTTTCTGTACTAAAGAACAATAATGAAGATTCACAGTGCTGCAATTAAACTAACCAAGATCTCTTCCAAAATTAATGACTTTGGACATTAGTTTTCATATTTGGCAAATATCTATCTCAGAGAAGTGTTATAAAGATTAAGTTAAGTCTTACATATGAGATGATTAAAGGAGTAATTTCACATAATAAGAAATCAATAATAGTACAAAAAATTATGGCTATATTAGTAGCGATGATGAACTGGCTGAAGAAACTAACACAGGACAAACACGGGGGTGAGGGGGAGAACTTATTGACAAGTAGAGGGAAGTGAGAACTGCTGTCAAGAAAGATGTCAATTCCACTAAATCAAGGACTGCAAAGTTCATTAGAGAAAAGCTTAGGAGAACTCTAGAAGTCCTAATCCATAACGTGAACAATCTTCTAAACATCCTGAAAAATCTACAACCAGGAGAGGGTAAAATAGATGAACGGGACCTTCTAAGACTTAAATCCCTGTGCACATCCAAAAAATTCTCCAACGGAGTAAAAAGGGAAGCCATAGACTGGGGAAAATATATTTCATAATGACATATCTGATGAGGGACTTATATCTACAATTTATAGAATACTCGAACACCACAAGAAGATAAAGGGAAACAACCCAATCACAAAATCTGCACATTATGAACAGATACTTCACCAAAGAAGACATTCAGATGGCAAACACACACATGAAGAAATGTTCAAAATCCCTAGATCTAAGAGAGATGCAAATTAAAACAACTATGAGATATCATCTCAACCTCAGTAACAATAGAAAAATTCAACAGAGCAGCAAACAACAAATGCTGGCAAGGTTGTGGAGAAACTGGAACCCTTATTCATTGTTGGTGGGAATGTAAAATGGTGCAACCACTATGGAAGGCAATTCCACTACTGTGAATATACCCTAAAGAAATCACAACTGCTGCCCAAGCAGATATATGTACATCCATGTTTACTGCTGCATTGTTCACAATAGCAAAGAGATGGAAACAGCCCATGTACTCATCAATAAACGAATGAATAGAGAAGCTGTTGTATATTCACACAAAATGTATGACCCTGGAGGACATTTTGTTGAGTGAAATATCTCAGTCAGAAAAGGACAAATACTGCATATTGCCTCTGTTATAAAACAGGACTGACATGGGGATGGGGGAAACTAAGGAAAGAGGGGATACATAATAGTATACATTGCATTGAAACAGATGAGGAATAGAACTGCTTGAAAGGAATATGATTAGGTATTATTTGCATGACAACAGTGCAGAATAAGAGCTTCAAAATAAAGTAGACTGGGTTGGGGTGAAGAATAGTACAATGAAAGCCTCCCCCCATGAGAGAAAATTGAACTGTGGATGAGGTGGACAGGGAGGAAAATGTGCAATAATGAATGACTGGAAATCCAAGTTCTTATAAACTTTGATTAAAATCTTAAAAAAAAAAGTCAATTCTGTCCTGTTCCAAGATTAAGCAGGGTATTTGTTTTGTTATATGCTTTTGTCACATTGTGTTTTATGAGTGAAAAGCCATCTTTGAAGTGATCACACTACATGTACAATTTGCTTTTCCAAGGGATTTCATGCAATCTTTTGAAGGCTTCCATGAAACGGTATAAATATTCATTTATTTACTAATTCATGTACTCATTCTCTCTCTCTCAAGGAGTTTTATTTCCTTGGTGTTCAGTCAGGCTGACACTGCCAATGTTTTTGAGCAACAATTTTATATCTCATGTCTTCACTTGTCGTTTTTCCCAAGAAGGAACAGATTACCGCCCCCCCCCCCCCCCCCCGCCCCAACAAGATTACTTTCTCTTCAGGTTTAAAATTTGTAGAGCAAACTTTAAGACATTTTACTGCAACATAACTTTTTAATTCAACATAACTTTTAATGACCTAAAAGACATCTCAAAGAAGTTTGCATTCTGCTCCACAAAACCAGATGTCTAACGTTATTGTTGTGTACCACTGAGTCGGGACTGACTCATAGCTGACCCTCCAGCAGGTTTTGAGAGGCAGTTCATTCCTTTAGAGGCAATTGCTCATTCTTCTCCAGCGGAGCTTCTGGTGTATTTGAACTTCAGGCCTTTGAGTTTGCATCACTGCTAGTTAGATCAGATAAGAATAAAGTGTTGTGAGTACCACAAGTTTTATAGATACTTTGTAGAATTCTGGGTCAATGCAAACCAACTTACATGTTGAGTGTTTGGGAAGAAAATTGTCCTAAGTAGAATAGCACTTGTCTGTCAGTTTGTTGTACTGAGATTACTTGGGATTACAGTGATACTGTAGAGAGTACTACTGGTGTATCAAATGCCATGATGGTTACCTATGGTGAACAGAGTTTGGCAGATCTCCCAAATTAAGACAAGCTTGGAAGCAGGATTGATACCCACTTCTTAAACAACAGGCCTTTGGAAAATATGAACATTAGAGAAACGATGTTAGTTATAGAACAGGGTTCAGGCCTTTTGTTCATAGGGTTGCTATGAGTTGTACTGAAATTGATGGCACTTAACAACAACAACAACAACAATATTGGCATTTAATACAGTCTGGGTTTGACATTAACTATTTCCCTGCAATAGACCTTAAAACCATAAGTTATGGGTTGAAAAGTTGCACAGAATATTAATCTTGTATTTTTTGTAAGGGAGTACTGTGATGCAATGATCAAGTATTCATCTGCCAATGGAAAAGTTGGTTAAGTGCTCTTCTGTTAATAGGATTCTAATTGACCCACCAGCTCTGCAGAAGACCTGACAATCTGTTCCCATAAAAATGGTAGACAAGAACACCTGATGAAGGGGTTCTACTCTGTCACCTGATGTTGTTATGAATTGAAATTAGCTTGATAGTACCTCCAAACCAAGGAAACCAAGCCCAGTGCCACTGAGTCAAGTCCAACTCATAGTTACTCTTCTCTTGTTTTCCAAGATAATAAATCTTTAGAAGAGACTGCTTATCTTTCTCCCTCAGAATGGCCTATGGGTTCAAACCACCAACCACTTTATTAAAAGTAAAACAAGCGATGACTACACAATCAGCATTCCTTCATCGCAGCTAACAACATACTCTTCATATTAAGGCAAATATAGAAGTGGATTCAACTGATTGATCATGTACGAGGTGTTGTTGTCATGTGCCATTGAGTTGCCTTTGACTCATAGCAACCCTATGTACTGCAGCCTTAAACCCTGCTCTATCCTGTGCCAATCTTATTGTGTACAACACACTTACCCCCATTACTCCAGTCGCTGAATCAATTAATCTCATCGAGGGTCTTTCTCTCCTGTGCTGTCCCTCCACCCTCCCAAGCATGATATCCCTCTCTGAGGAGTACTCTTGCTTTGCAACATGTCCAAAGTATGTCAGACAAAGCTTCAGAATCCTTACCTCTAAGGAACAGCCTGGCTTCACCCTCTCCAGGACAAACTTGTTTGTTCTCCTAACAGTCCATGGTATATTCAATACTCTCCTCCAGCACCATAGTTCAAAGACATCAACTCTCCTATCATCCCTAGTCATTTTCCAGCTCTCTGCTGCATAGCAAGTGATTGAAAAGACCATGGCCTGTGTCAGATGCACCTTAGTGTTCAGACTGATATCTTTGCTCTTCAGTACTTTGGTGTATGAATGCTATCTCCAAAATTCAGCAAAATAAAACTCATTACCCATTGATCTGAGCTCAATTTATAGTGACCCTATAGAACAGAACAGAACAGAACAGAACAGAAAGGCCCCATAAGGTTTTATAGGCTCTTAGTCTTTATAAAGAAGCCCTGGTGGCTCAGTGATTATATTGGTATTTTGCTAACTGAAAGGTTATTGGTTCCATCCCACTAGCCATGCTACAGAAGAACCACATGGTGGATGAAAATCTTGACAAAAGCAGGCTGTTTCACCTTTATGTCATGGAGCAGATGGTAGGTTTGAAATGCAAACCTTTCAGTTACCAACAGCCTAGCACTGTAACCACTTCACCATCTAAACTCTTTCAAGTAAATGTAGATTTAGGGAAAAATAATTCTTGTAGTTCTAAAATTAAACCCAGCTAGACTGTTCTACTTATAGTTCATTCAGAATGACATAAATACACAAATGGGCTGGTGAGTGTTTACAATGCAGGTGACCAAAGTAGAAGAAAAAGAAGCACTGGTGATACAGATTGGACGAAAGGGGAAATTAGGAAGGAATGGTGAAGAAGGCAATGGTGGGTCAGATGGAGTGTGAGGTAAATTATGGTCTGAAAGTTTTAAAGCTACATATGCCTCTTTCTATTGACAAGAACTTTGCCATGATTTTAGAGGAAAAGAGCCAAGGAATCTCCAGAGACTGAAAATCAAGATTACAAAACAAGAGTTGGGCATAGAGCCTAAATAAATACTTCAGAAATCATGCATTTATTTTCACCTCAGTGTTATCTCTAAAATGTTATTCAAGAAAATTAAAAAAAAAAGAAACAAAAAAACAATAAACAAAACAGTGGACAGGAAAAACCTTTTCCAGAATTGGGTATGTCGGAGGGTGAGAACTGATCAATATTCAGCAATGAACCCAGTGTCTATTGAGGGCAACTGTGAATGTGAACAGCTGCATTTCACAATCTGACCTCAGGACATTGGATCTTTAGTATTTCCATAATATGACTGTAAAAAATATGTCCCTCTAGCCTTATTTGCTTTCCTTAATGGATAATGCTTCTGGCTTGGATCTTTGTGTGGAAAAAAGGATCTTTTGTCTCATAAAATGTTACAGATGCTGCTATGGCAACACACTTTAATTTTATTCCTATCTCAGAAGATAAACATGGAAAAATGCAATTGGCAAGTTAATGTAATGTTTAGCATTAACTATAGATCCACAGAGCATTCGGGTGTTGTTTTTAGGGAACCTTGGCACTCTCGTTAACCTGCTGTACCTAATTAAGCAGAATCCCAAAGCCCTGTCTAAAAGGTATTACTCTGCCAACTTCAAAATACCATGTGGCCAAGTTTCTAAACCCACTAGGGAAAACAAGCATGCTGCTTCTATGACAAAATTTTTAGGTGGCCAGAATGAGTTTGCATTTGTGAGAATTTTCTTCAAGGGTAAAAACAAAAAACTCAAGTACCTCAGCATTCACAGATAGCAGCAATGTAGTTCAAAATAGAGAAACAATTTGGTTGGTTTGGGAGGTTTTTTTGTCTTAGTAAGCCCTGCGACACACATTAAATTGGCATTAATGCAAATTGTTTACTTTACACTCAGTAAATATCCGAGGCTATTGGAATCAGTAAAGTTAATTTGAAGTTCAAATTTCCTGTTGAGTTGTAACAACACAGATTTACATGGCAGGAGAGGCTTCCTTTAATGGCAGTGTCATAAAATGTAGTAAAAAGTCCAAGTGTAAAGAAAGACACAGAGGAAGCATGGTTAATACTATAGAGTGTAGATTTAAATTCTGTTTCCTTTGGAGTAACCAGATCTGAATTATGTCTTTAAAAACTCACCCTTGCTACTGCTTTCACTTTGCAATTGTTAGTAGTTTTATTCTAGTGCAACGTAAAGGCTGAACAACAGAAGTGTTAATTACAGGTGTGGCCAATTTATACAAGACTTTAATTACAAATAGATAAAACTAAAACTGACTGTATTTCTCTATATGCTACCTGAACTCATCACGAAATCCAGAACAGCATGCTGGGCTTATTCATTCCAAGATTAGCAAACATGCAGCCAGCTTCATTTCAGTTATCCTAGATCTTTCTAGAACAATAAGAACCATTATTACTATTTCTATACCAGTGCTTCAAAATACCCACAATGAGTGTACTAGCACGACAGTGCTTTTCAAATAACACAACACATAGAAACTGCTAGTAATTAGACTGAAGTGCCGACCTAAGCTGTTCTTGAAGCAAACTTTAGCACTTCGTAATGATTTTCTTTCATAAAAGTCCCCAAGTATTTACAGTCTGTAAATGAGATCATACTCTTGAACTGGTAAAGATTAAATGAGAAGGGGAATGAGGGTCAGAGAGAGGTTGTTCACTCTAACACTAGTTGGACTGAAAAGACATGCAGCACTATCTGGGTTCTCACTAGTCACTCAGTGGACTGGAACAATATTTGCCCAGTTGCTATGTGGAGAGGGGCGGCTGCCAATTTATTTCACTAATAAGCCTGATCCTGGCCTTTGCAGATAAGAATGGTTATTGTTTGAGTAAATGTGCTTGCTGATAAGATGTTCACCAATGCAGGTAAAAGAGACATTTTTCCTTTTGTGGCAAAGTGTAGAACTTGCTGCACTTCTCTGCCACCCTGAATTATTTTTAACAGCTGTTGTAAAAAAGTAAACTAAGAATGGATTTTCACTTTTTTAATAGATGATTCCCTTTTATGAATATATAATCTGAAAAAAGTATACATAAATGTTTACTAGAAAGGACTGTGTACTTCAAATATAAAAGAATAAATTATCACCCCATTCTGACTTTATTGTTGTTGGTAGGTGTCTTTGAGTCCTCCAATAGGACTCACAGCAACCCTATCAACACCACATCTGAATCTTGACCTATGTGGCGCCATGCTCATGAGAGGTTCCAGCTCACTGTTGGAGTCACTGTGTCAGTACATCTTTCTAAGGACCTTCTTCTCTTTCTCTTACCCTCCATCTTTCTCATAATGATGTCCTTTTTAAAGGACTCAATCCTCCTCACAACATGCCCAGACGATGTGAGATGAAGTTTCACCATTTTTGTCTTTAATGAGCACCTTGTACTTCCTCCAAAATAAACTCATTTGTGCTTTAGACAGTCTATGCAACAGTCAATACTCCAACATGAAAATTCAAAAGCATCAAGTATTTCCTATCATCCTTATTGACTGTCTACTTTTCAGATGCACAAGAAATAACTGAAAATACTAGGGCTTGAGTCAGGCAAACCTTAGCTTTTCAATTGACATCCTTGCTCTTCAGCATTTTGTAGAGGCCTTTGACAGCAGACTTTTGCTAATGCAAAATTTTGATTTCTTGACTGCTACTATAATGAGCATCCACTTCCTAAACAACATGCCTCTGGAAAGTCTGTGGACTTTGAGAAACAATGATAGTTATAGAAGGCTTCAGGTCTTTTGTTCATTTGTCGCTATGAGTCGTGCTCAACTCAATGGCAATCAATAGCAACAAGACAACAACCACAGCAACACTATAATGAATGTTGATTATAGATCAAGTAAAATGATATAGTTGACTTCAGTCCTTTTTCCTATCATGATGTTAATTGGTTAAGTAGCAAGGATTTTTCTTTTTTAACTTTGAGAATCCACTACCAGTGCTTTTAAAAATGGCATATTATATGTTGTTGTTGTTGATTGCCATAGAGTTGAGCACAACTCATAGTGACCCTATGAACAAAAGGATTGAAGCCTTTCTATAACTATCAACATTTATCAAAGTTCATAGAATTTCCGAAGGCATGTTATTTAGGAAGTGGATGCCACTCCTGCTTTCAAACCTGTCGTAGTATGTTGTTTTGGTTATATGCAACATTATTAACTATAGCAAGAACATGGAAAGAGCTCAAATGTCCAATCACAATCTAATGGATGAGAAATTATGGTATATTCATATGCTGAAATACTAAGCATCACTCAGAAGCAATGATTTAAGATTGCAGCACAGCTTCTTGCCACTAGGCCACTATATATGTGTGTGTGTGTGTGTGTGTGTGTGTGTGTGTGTGTGTGTGTATGTATATGTATATGTATATGTATATTTGTTGTTGTTGTGTGTCATTGAGTCACTTGTGACTCATAGCAACCTTACGTACAGCAGCTCTGAACCCTGCTCTATCTTGAGCCAACTTCATTGTCTGATACACCTACCCCTATTACTCCAGTCACTGAGTCAATCATCCATCATTCTCTCTTGCACTATTCGTCCACCTTTCTAAGCATGCTGTCCCTCTTCAAGGCCTGATCCCTCCTTGTAACATGCCCAAAGTGTGTCAGATGGAGCTTCAAAATCCTTGTCTCCAAGCAGTAGCCTGGTTTCACACTCTCCAGAACCAACCTGTCTGTTTTAGCTGTCTATGGCATATTCAATACTCTTCTCCAGCATGTAACTCAAAGGCATCAATTCTTCTTCTATCATCCAGCTTTTGATGTATAGCAAGTAATTGAGAAGACCATGACTTAGATCAGGTGCCCTTTAGTCTCCAAACTGACATAGTTGCTCTTCAGTACTCTAGTGAGGTACTTGACAGCAGATTTTCCCAATCCAATTTGTCTTTTGATTTCCTGGCTGCTGGTTCAAAGAGTGTTGATTGTGGAGTCAAGCAATCTGAAGCTGTTAAAAATCTCAATCTCTTTACCATCTATCATGATGCTGCCAATTGGTCCAGTGGTGAGAATCATTGTTTTCATGGTGTTGAACGTCAATCCATATTGTAGGCTACCGTCCTTGACACTCTGCAGCAGGCGCTTCAGGTCCTCCTCAGTTTCAGCAAGCAAGGTTGTGTCTTCTGCATAACGTAGGTTGTTGGCAAGTCTTCCTCCAATTCTGATGCCACATTCCTTTTCATATAGCCCAGCCTCATGGATGACCAGTTTCACATTTATATTGAAAAGCTATGGAGAAAGGATCATCCCTCGTGTACACATTTCCTGATTTTGAACCATGTAGTTTTCCTTGCACTCTTCTGATGATTATCTCCTGGTCCAAGTATAGGTTTCATATCTAATGTTCTAGGATTCCCATTTTTGTCAGAGTCAGCCACAGTTTGTTGTGATTCACACAATCAAATGCCTTTGCATAATTGATGAAACATAGATTGACATAGCTCTGGCCTATCTATCTATCTATCTATCTATCTATCTATCTATCTATCTATCATCTATCTATCCCTAATAATTTCTGTGGCATTTGAACGAACTATACCTTCTAGCAGGTTTTCAGAGGCTGTAAATTGCACAGGAGGAGCAACTGGTGGGTTTGAGCCATCTGCCTTTGGGTTGCCAACTCAGCTCTTTACCCACTATATCTCCAGAAACTGTTTGTATGTGTGTTTACTTAAAAGTGTGAAATCCTTGCCTTCAGGTCAGAGCTGACTCATAAATAACTCTTCAGTTGGTTTTCAGAGGCTGTAAATTGCACAAAAAGATATTGCCTATCTTTCACTCAAGGAATAGGTGTTGGATTTGAATAATCTGCCTTTGGGCTGGCAGAATAACTCTCTACCAACTAGACCACCAGGGATTGTCAACACTCTTGGTGTCAGCAGCCAGGAAATCAAGAGACAAATTGCATTGGGAAAGTCAGCTGTCAGGGACCTCTCCAGAGTACTGAAGAGCAACAACATCAGACTGGAGACTAAAGCGCGCCTGATCCAGGCTATAGTCTTCGCAACTGCATGCTATGCATGCTATGCATCGGAGAGTTGGACAGTGATTAGGGTGATAGAGAATTGATTCCTTTGAGCTATGGTGCTGGAGAAGAGTGTTGAATACATCATGATATCATGCACTGCTAAGAGAACAAACAGGTTTGACCTGGAGAGGGTGAAGCTGGGTTGCTCGTTGGAATCAAGGATTCTGAAGATTCCTCTGACATACTTTGGGCGTGTTGCTAGGAGGGACCAATCCTTGGAGAGGGTCATCACGTTTGGGAGAGTGGAGGGACAACGCAGGAGAGGAAGACTCTCAAGAAGATGGATCGATTCAGTGGTTGGAGTGGTGGGAGTAAGTGTGTTGGAGACGCAGGATTGCAGGTTGGTGCAGGATAGAGCAGGATTTAGGACTCTTATACATAAGGTTGCTATGAGTCACAAGCGACTTGATGGCACATAACAACAATACATATATATATATATTAATGTTCATATATATATTGTAATATGGGGGTATATATATAAATATGTATATGATAGATAATATAGTGATATTATAAAATATCTGTATATGAGTTAAGAGGAAGTTTATATTGGGTAAATTTCCCCAAATATGAAATTAAACTATTTGCATATTACATTACACATGCACATATACATATTCTATCCCCAACAAGGGCACTCTGGTGGCCTAGTGACAAGAAGCTGTGCTGCAATCTTGAAGGCACTTGGTTCGAGGCCACTAGCTGCTCTGCAGGAGTAGGATGGGCAATCTCCTCCTGTGCCAAATATGGGTCTCTTCCACACAGTTTACTAGCTAGCTGTCTTTCATATTTGTTGGCAGAGATGATGAGCACATGCAGGGTTAGACCAAGTAAACACAAATCCTCACCATTGGACTGTTGTTGTTCTTATGTGCCATCGAGTCGCTTGCGACTCATAGCGACCCTATGTACAACAGCCCTAAACTCTACTCTGTCCTGTGCCAATCACACTGTCTCTGACACTCCCAGCCCGATTACCCCAGTCACTGAATCAATCTACCTCATAGAGGGCCTTCTTCTCCTGCACTGTCCCTCCACCCTCCCAACGATGCGTATGCAAATTTGAATAATAGTAAACTAATCCAAAGCCTGTGCCAGTTTAGGCAGGATTTAAAACAAGTTCAAGGCAGATGTTTTTCATTCTGTGTTTAGAGAAACACTACCTTCACCTCTTCCCCAGGTTAAACTGACTATGCATGCATTTATTATGAGGTTGCGAAGGGCAGGCTGTTTAGATTCTGAATTTAACTTTATATAGTGAACAGAGGCATAAGAAAAATAAGTGCATTAGAGTGGCCTTTATTGCATAATTTTTTGTATTTATCTTAGTGTGCCAAACACTATGAGAAGATAGAAATAAATTACCTATATTTGGGCTATCCTTCTTTTAAATCAATTGGATGCTTTTTAGTGCTATAATATTCTCAAGAATATTAACTGTGAAAATAATAAAATAAAATAAAAACAATAAAAAAAGAATATTAACTGTGGTGAAAATTATTTATGTGCCTCCAATTTAATCTCTGTCATTAATTAGATAATGTCAAATTAGTTTCTTGGACTATCTTATTACTTATTGATAAGTAACAGAAATAAACTAAATAATAAATTAATAAAGCAGCAATTTTTATTCATAGAAACAGGAAACTATGCTACTTTAAAATCTGTCCTAGAATACTGAGTTATCTCAACTTAGATTTTCAGTATTTTTAAAGATTAAAATAAAAAGGTTTGTAGATAATGAAAAAGAGCTATAGTAGTTATGCATCAAGTGAAATTTCTAACACTAAAAAAAAATATATATATATATATACATATATACATATATACATATATACATATATATATTTAAATTCAAACATGTAAGGACCAATTTATATTACTAAATTCTGATGAACTTAAAAATGTTGATACTAGGGAAGTGAGGAAATAAATACTCATAAAAGGCATATTGCTTAATGCCTTCTAGATCTTTTCCAGTGTTGCTTCCCCATTTAAAATGTCTTCTAGCAGAATTAGCGTTATGCCGATGACACGACCTTGCTTGCTGAAACTGAGGAGGACCTGAAGCACCTGCTGCAAGTGTCAAAGACTGCAGCCTCCAATATGGATTGAGGCTCAATGTCAAGAAGACAATGATTCTCACCACTGAGCCAATTGGCAGCATCAGGATGGATGATGAAGAGATTGAGATTGTTCACAACTTTAGTTTGCTTGGCTCCACAGTCAACACTCTTGGCACCAGTAGCCAGAAATTAAAAGGCGCATTGCCATGGGAAAGTCTACTGTTAGGGACCTCTCCAAAGTACTGAAGAGCAATGGTATCTCTCTGGAGACTAAGGTGCGTCTGATACAGGCCATGGTCTTTGCTATCACTTGTTATGCATCAGAGAGTTGGACAATGACCAAGGAGGATAGAAGGAGAATTGATGCCTTTGAGCTGTGGTGCTGGAGAAGAGTATTGAATGTACCATGGACTGCTAGGAAAACAAACAGATTCACCCTGGAAAGGGTTAAACCGGGTGGCTCCTTAGAGGCAAGGATTCTGAGGCTCCGTCTAACATACTTTGGACAGGTTGTGAGGAGAGACCGGTCCTTGGAGAGGGACATCATGCTTGGGAGGATGGAGGGACAGTGCAGGAGAGTAAGGCCCTCTATGAGGTGGATTGATTCAGTGACTGGGATAATCGGGATGGGAGTGTCAGAGACATTACGATTGGCACAGGACAGAGCTGAGTTTAGGGCTCTTGTACATAGGGTCGCTATGAGTCGCCAGCGACTCAACGGCACATTAACAACAACAACAGGGCAATTAGGAATAAGCCATCTGATGTGCCACCAGCTTCAGTGCCTTTCCTCACTTCTGCTAAACCAAGGGAAACTTTTCGTAGAAAAGACTTGTTTTGTGCCCATTGAAAAAACTGCAAACATTGAATATTGCAAATATAATGGCAATTTATTTCTTTCTTTGGCAGTTTGGATCCACTCAGGTGGCTTAATGGTAAAGAGTTTTGTTTTCAATCTAAAGGCACATGATTCAAATTCACTAGCTACTTCACAGGAGAAAAGAAGAGAAATCTCTTCCTGTGAGATTTACAGCCTGAAAATATATTGACTCAGTAATGAGTCCGTTCCTACTCAACCACACATACCAACATCAGCTCAGAGATGGAGCTCTGGCGGTCTTGTGGGTAAGGAGTTGCATTGTCAATCTAAAGGCAGGCTGGTTCTAATCCACTAGTTTCTCTGTGAAAGAAAAATGGGATTTCACCCCCTGGGTAATTTATAGCCTCTGAAAACCTGTTAGAAGGTCACCTATGAGGCTGAGATTTTTTGAGTACTTTGTTTATAATATTTGGTTAAGGTAACTGTTAGAATTAAAGGACGAAATTGGTAACATTCAAGTGATTTGTGTAAAGAAATATAAGCAGCAGCAAAAAAGCTTATTAAAGAGGACATATTTATATACTTATGTGTTTGGATATAAATGCAATTTCCAAAACAGGAACATTTAGAATAGTTTATTTTAAGTGAAATAATGCCAAACTTATATACTTGTTGCTTTTGTTAAGTGCTGTTAATCAAGTACAACTCTTAGGGACATATGAGCAGCCAATCTGAAGCCTTTTCTCTCCCGTGCCATCATCTCTGAGACAGTAGATCCACTGGTGATGTCACAGTGTCTATCCATCCTGTTGGGGGTCTTCCTCACCTTTGCTGACCTCCATCTTTCTAAGCATGATGTCCCTTTCCAAGGAATAACCTTGCCTAACTACATTTTGTTTTGTTGTTTCAGCTTCCCTGAGTAGGATTTTCTTTAATATACAGGATTAAACCTTCTTCCCCCAAACTACACACAAACTGGAAGAATTTAATTCATTATAATACATTTTAAATCTAGGAAAGAGTATGAGTTGGAGTTGGTGTCTCTAAAATGATACTAGTTTTGGTTGTTATTATTATTATTTTTTAATACTAGTTTTTTGTAACTGAACCACCAACACTCCCAGTGAAATTTTTTTGTGTTGAATGATGGCCAAAGAGATTAGCTAAATGCTAAGAGGTCATATCCTTTCTTTTACATTATCTCTGATCTATTTCACACTAATATAATCAAAATGCTCCCTTTGTGTCCAGAACTTGGTCACAGGACAGGTCAAAAGCTCCATGAGTATTTTAAGGAGGAAGAAGAAAAGACTTCTGTGTTGTGCAAAGCACACTAAATTTGCAATAGAAACCAGCATTATTTGATGAGATTTAAATTACAAACAGCTCTTCAAGAGTATACCTTTTCACGGAGCATAAGGAAAATACAAAAAGGAGTCAGCTTTTGACAACCTTTCCTTTCAATTAAAAACATATTTTCTTCTCTCTTTTTTTTTTATTTTCTTCTCTTTTTTTTTTCTTCTTTTTTCTTCTATGGTATATGTTGTTGCTGTCGTTACATACCATCAAGTTTGAACCGGAGCCATAGCTGACTCGGCGGCAGGTATTTAGAGACAGTCAATCACATGGGAGGAGATTGCCCATCTTCTTCTTACAGAACAGCTGTTGCATTTGAACGGTGTGCCTTTGTGTTGGCAGCACAATTCCTTACCTTTGGGCCTTGACAGCTCCCTTCTATGAAATAAAGCAATAGCTAAAATATTTCACTCAGTAACAACTTAGAAATGCTGTGAAATAGCAAAATCTTTTTTTCAGAGCATAAATCTAGCTATTCCTTTCCTTTCATAGAACCCCCCCAGGGGGTCTTTCTTTATGTCTAGATGAAGCTCAGAGCTACTCCAGGGCCCACCCATCTAGTCTTATCCTGTCTCTCTGGAGCCAATCTGGACAGAGTGAAACTGATTGTAGATATCTCACATTCAGGTCTTACATGCATTGGTTTTCTAGGTCTGGATTACCCTCCTCTTTCACTTCTTTTCCTAATTTATTTCTAAGTCTCTTTTAATTCTAAACTTGGCAATAGCATGATCCCCTTGCTCTATTTTCCCTTTGTACTGTGTTCTCCTTTTCAAAACCCTCATCACAGGTGCTATTACCATGGGCCCAGAAGACAGAACGTGGTGTGAACATTTCCCTGCTCAATCCTCAGAACCCGCGGTAATAACATACCACATAGTACATTCGCATGAAATATTTGTTTAATGAACACTGTTTTGAATAGCTGTTGTTGTTGTTGTTATGTGCCATCGAGTCATTTGCAACTCATAGCGACCCTATGTACAACAGCCCTAAACTCTACTCTGTCCTGTGCCAGTTTCACTGTCTCTGATACACCCATCCCGATTACCCCAGTCACTGAATCAATCCACCTCATAGAGGGCCTTCCCCTCCTGCGTTGTCCCTCCATCCTACCAAGCATGATGTCCTTCTCCAAGGACCTGTCTCTCCTTACAACATGTTCAAAGTATGTCAGACGGAGCCTCAGAATCCTTGCCTCCAAGGAGTAGCCTGGTTTAACCCTCTCTAGGATGAATCTGTTTGTTTTCCTAGCAGTTCATGGTACCCTCAAAACCTTTGTACAGTTACAAATGCTTAAATTGGTGACATTAGTAGAAAGAGAATGTGAACAGCTAACGTTTCCTCAACACTAATTTAAAAAACCTACTTTAACAATATATGTGGTCAGAGATAATTCCATGATAGAATTCTAGTCCTACATGCAAGAGACTCAGACTCAGTTCTCAGCCAATGCACGTCAAGCACATCCACTACCATCTGTCAGTGGAGGTTTGTGTGCTGTGATGATGCTTAAAAGATTTCAACACAGATTCTTAACTTAGATTAGAAAGAAAAGCATAGCAATCTCCCTGTGGCCAACCAATCAAATCTCTAGATCACAGCAGTCTAACTATTCTGTACAAGGTCACTGAGTTTGTGATCAACTTTATGGCAGCTAACAATTCAGGCAATATATAAGCAAAGATAATGAGCACAGAGTTGCTTTTTGGCCAATCTTGAGACCTATGACTTAATCTTCATCTGTCATGATTTTCTCTAAGAAGATGAAATAGCTTATAATTAACCTTCTTCCTGGAGACAAAAGTTTTGTGCTTATAGTACAGAGCATGGTCTAAGGGATTGTTTTCATTGCTAAATTCTTGCACTAAAGTTTTGATCTCTCCATGAATTTCAGTAATTCATGTCAATCAAACATTTTAATTGATTGTGGCTTTGAGTAGAATGGAAATCCCTAAACACATGATGTGTTTATGCAAAACTTATTCTTGGACGAGAAGCAAGTCATCAGAACAGAGCAAGAAAACTCTGCATGGTTCAAAATCAGAAAAGGTATCCACCAAGGATGCATCATTTCTCCATCCCTTTTCAATCTATATGCAGAATAGGTCATCCAGGAGGTTATGAGGTTTGTGACATCAGAGTTGGAGACTCATCAACAACCTTCATTATGCACATGATACAATCTTGCTTGCTGAAACTGAGAAGGACCTAAGACATTTGCTGCAGAAGGTCAAGGATTGAAGTCTTCATTATGGATTGAAGTCCAACATCAAGAAAACAAAGATTCTCACCTCTGGGCCATTTGGCAGCATCATGATAGAGAAAAGGTTGAGGTTTTTGACAATTTCAGCTTGCTTGGCTCCACAATCAACACTCTTGGTACCAGCAGCAGGAAATCAAAAGATAAATTACATTGGGTAAATCTGTTGTTAGAGATTTCTCCAGAGTACTGAAGAGCAATGATGTCAGTCTCGAGATTAAGGTGTACCTGGTCCAGGCCATGGTCTTCACAATTACTTGCTGGACAGTGACTAAGGATGACAGAAGAAGAAGTGATGCCTTTGCATTGTGATGCTGGAGAAAGGTATTGAATATATCATGAACTGATAAAAGAACAAAGAGATCTGTCTTGGGGAGACAGGCTCCCTGGAGGTAAGGATTCTGAAGCTTCATCTGACATGCGTTGGGCATGTTTCCAGGAAAAACTAGTCCTTGGAGAAGGATATCATGCTTGGAAGGGTAGAGGGACAGTGCAGGAGAGGAAGACCTTGTATGAAATGGATTGACTCAGTGACTGGGGTAAGGGCGTAGGTGTGTCAGAGACAATGAAATTGGTTCAAGATAGAGTACAGAGCTGTTGTACAAAAGATCAGTATCAGTCACAAGTGACTTGATGACACATAACAACAACATTTCTTCTTTGACTATATTAGAAGGTGAATGATCAAGATCTTCGAAGACCCAAGCAGCTCTATCACAGACTCCCTTCCCAGAGTACTGATTTTCCTTCCACCAAGGAAGTCTAGCAATCAGTGAAATAGTTCTAGAAGAGCTCTGAGTGAAAAGACATCTTAACTTAGCAGGCTAAGGAAGATGAAAGCCTGTTTTGAATCTCTCATTAAGCTCACAGCCACTGACTTGGGATTCACTCATAACTGACTTTCTTAGTTGGTTTACGTGGTTGTAAATAGCACAGCAGAAGATTGTCCATCTTTCTTCTGAGAAGGTGCTAGTGGATTTGAACAAAAACAGAGCAAAAGCCTTTGGTTAGCACGTCAACTCCCTAAGGAGTAGGCCTCCAGAGTGCCCTGAATGCCCTTTACTATGACATTATCATAGTTCACACTATTCAAATGGAACTCACTGAGAATTCACTCAGCATTTGCAGAGACGCCTGGATTAGCATTTCTAGGTCTCTTTTTTAAATGTTAATAAAGATGGTATTTTTTATCAAAGGGAGGTCATATGAGGCCATATTGATTCCAACATACCTAGTATAGTCCAAATGAGGTACTCTATTTCCCACTCAGTCTTCTCTGAGTTTTAACACTTAATCTCTTTATACATTTTTTTCTCCACAAATATAAATCTGCTTATTAGTTATTCATTCACTCATTCATCTAACTGTCTATCTCAACAAATACGGCAGAACTTTCTGTGGCATCACACTATGGTAAGAATAGAGATAGAAATAGAAATGAAATGCACAGTTCCTCTGAAGCTTTTTAGAACAGAATCTGAAAATGAGAACATACTTATACTCAATGAGGTATTTTTGTGTTCACACATTTGAATAGGGTGAACGATGATAATGTAGTAGTCAAGGACAGTTAGGAACTCTGAAGCCTAGTGCTGAGGGAGTCACTCTGCTAACCAAAGGTTGCTCCTCTTTGTTTAAATCCACCAGCAACTCCTCAGAAGAAAGATGAGCAACTCCATTCTGTGCTATTTACAACCTCGGAAACCACCTGGGCAGGCAAGGATGAGCCAGGTCCAAGTCAATGGCAATGAGCTTAATGAGAGTCTCAACACGGAGCTTTCTGACTGAGACATGTTTTTAGTCAGATCTTTTCTAGAACTACTACCTAGATTGTTAGACATCCTCGGTGGAAAATCAGTGCTCTGAAAAGGAATACTGTAGTAGAGAGCTGTTTGTCTCCTAGGAGATCTCCTTGGTCATTCACATTATAGAGGCAAAACCCTTACTATGATGCAGCATATCTGTGAATAGAGAACACCAGCAACTGCCTCATATGTACTTTAAATGAGGATGTGTGGACTTGCTAAAAAGTCACACGTAAAAACAAAATCTCCATTATTTCAAAATACTAAGTCCATGCAAGTTCAAATTCTTTCCACCATATTTGTGATACAACACCTGTCGTGTGGCTAACAAAATTAACAGTGTGAATTTGCCATTTGCTTTGTGGAAGAAAGACAACTTCAGCTCAGCAAGATTTACAGCCTCAGAATCCCCGTGGAGGCTCACTATGAGTGCGAATAGATGTACGGTGGGCACATATACCGCTTCTACTTTCTAGATGGACTAATCCATCTGTGCTCTTTCACATAATTTGGTATAATTTATTCTTCATGCAGAATATGGAGCCACAGTTATCATCCGAAAAAAAAAAAAAACACAAACCACACAACAAAACAAAAACCAACAAACATCTCACGTCCTTTTTCGGTATTCACATTATTTTAATTATTGAATGGCTGCTAACTGTAACTAGCACAAGGGTTAAACTCATTTTGTTTTTTTGTTTTTTTTTTTTCTTACTTAACGTTTATTTTAATCTTAGAGAAAATAAACAGGAAACACGATTTCACTGAAAACCAACATTAAGATCTAGAGAATTCAACATCAGAGAAGCCCAGGAGAAATGCCGAAGTGACGAGCCCGGCCCACCTCATTTTGATGACTTAGCTATCCAGTATGCTTTGGTTTACTCCAGTGTCATCTTCTGTTCCAGGAACCTTCCATGTTCCAGTCACATTGACATTCTTTATACCACATGGCCCTCTTTTTCCTGGTTTGCAACCTTGTACCTAGTTCCTCTTCCTCTGCACTAAACTAGTATCAATCATCTCAGGAAGGCTGTCACAGATCACATCATCTAACATAACCCTGCATTACTAATAACTCTCCAGCTTGCATTTTTATTTTCTTCTAGTGTTTAGCCCCATTTAATATTTGCTGTTGTTGTTATGTGCTGTCACGTTACTTGTGACCCATAGCAATCCTATGTACAGCAGCTCTGAAGCTTACCCTGTCCTGAGACAGTCTCACTAATTCCAACAGACCAATCTCCATTAACTGTCCCAGTTAATGTAGCCATTGATCTCTTCCGGGGTCTTCTTTTCCTGCACTGTCTCTCCACCCTTCCTAGAATGATGTCCGTCTCCAAGGACCAATCTCTCCTGGCTACATACCTAAAGTATGTGAGATGGAGCTTCAAAATCCTAGCCTCCAAGGAGAAACTTGGTTTCACCCTCTCCAAAACAGACCTATTTGGTGTGTTGGGTTTTTTTTGTTTGTTTGTTTGACAGTCCATGGTACATTCAAGACTCACTCTTCTCCAGCACCCCAGTTTGATGGTTTCAATTCTTCTCCTGACATCCTTAGTTATTGTCCAGCCATTTGATGCTTAGCAAGTAATTGCAAAGACCATGGACTATATGAGGCACACCTTACTCTCTAGACTGACATTGTTGTTGTTCAGTACGTTGGAGAGTGAGTACTTTCTGACAACAGACTTTTCCAAAGCAATTAATCTTTTGATTTCCTGAGTGCTGATGCTAAATGGAGCCAAGCAAGCGTAACTATTAACAACCTCAATCTCTTCTCCATGTACCATGGTGCTGCAAATTGGCCCAGTGGTGAGAATCTTTGTTTTCTTGATATTGAACTTCAAGCCATATTGATGACTGCAATCCTTGAGCTTCTGTAGCAAGTGCTTTGGGTCCTCTTCAGTTTCAGTAAGCAAGGTTGTGTCATCTGCATAACATAGATTGCTGATAAGTCTTCCTCCAATTCTGATGCCACATTTCTCCTCATAAAGCCTTGCTTCCCAAATGATCTGTTCTGCATATAAATAGAAAAGATATGGAGACAGTATGCATCCCTGTCTGATTTTGTCCTTTCCTGATTTTGAACCATGCAGTGTTTCCCTGCTCTGTCCTGAGGACTGCTTCTTGGTTCAAGTTTCACATAAGCACAATCAAGTGTTTTAGGATTCTTATTTTCATCAAGGTTAGCCTCAATTTGTTGTGATCCACATGTTCAAATGTCTTTGCATAGTCAATGAAACACAGACAACAAACAAACATATGTTAGAGAGAATATTTTACATTTTAGGGCATTATGTTTATCATAAGAGTACGGAATGAGGGTTGCAGAGTGGATTATATTTGGGGATTGGGGGATGTGTGTGGGGGATTGC
>NW_006399938.1:5900151-5911610 GCF_000299155.1 Elephantulus edwardii | reverse complement strand
AAGAAATTTAAAAAAAAATAAAGAAACATAAAAAAACCCCAAAACATCAATTAGTATTTCATCAGTTCATGGGGCTTTATTTTTTGCCATGTTCTTCAGAGCAGCCTGAACTTCCTTCTTCGTTACCGTTGTCTCTTGATCATATATTATTTTTCAAAATTTTCTATGTCAGCCACTTCTTTTTGGTACAACGGCTCTGCACATTCCTCACATCTTCTTTTAACGCTCCCTGAATCATTCAATATTCTGCCCATAGCATCCTTACGCATTGTGACTCATGGCTTGACTTTGTTATTTAGTTCCTTCAGCTTAAGGAATACTGCACAAGTGTGCTTATTTATTTACTATTCTTTGTCTCCTCCTTTCAAGGTCAGAGACTTAATCTCTTTTTTTTTGAGAACTGTACCTCCACTGCACTGTACACTCATTTATCCCTGAGCCTCTTTCAATGATTAATGAATGAGTGAGTCAATCGATCTCAGGCAATACATATCTGTTTTGGGCCTCTGTTTTCTATTTCAAGTATTGTGAGTGTTAGAAAGAATACATGTGAATTATATAGTAGTGCCAGAAATAGTAAAGACACTGAACATATATTTGGTGAATTTAGAAAGGATGCGCTTTTCTCAACTCTTAAGGCATACTTCTCCTGGAAGGTAGTATGATAGAACAAAAAAAGAGATTTTAACTTAGAAGTACTGGATTTGAATTTCTGTTTATTTTATTGCTTATATGACTGATGAGCAAACCTTTTAATTCCCCTGAATCTCCATTTCTTCACTTCTATTATATTAGTATTTCTTCACTCTTATATTAGGAAGAGGCGCCCATTTGTTATAAGAATAAAAGTTTAAGCAATGTCTGTAAAAGTGCTTTGTAAAATGAAAAGTGTTAAGTAAATATATGTAGTTTAAATATTATTATTATGTGAATATTCCTTTTGATTAATGGAGGGAGAGAGTTATGATGATTCTTTTTCCACTGACATTCCTCTTGCTAGAGCTAAATGTATATATGTTGAGGTCCCCAACATGACCCCATTTCAGATGGAGTGTTCTATCCTAAAATCAACAGATGGAAAAACCACGGAGAAAATAAATAAAGCCCTTAATCCACTGCCATTCGGTTGATTCAGACTTGTTATATCCTCACATGTAATCTCCATGCCTTGTTCTATTCTAGTTCAAATGGAAATAAGATTGGAAAACTCCCTTTGGTTAGCAAATAATAAAAGTTAAGATCAGTTGTGTTGTAAGCATTAATGAGACTTTTCAATAATTTTAAGGAGAAGATAATGCATACATTTTTCAATTTCAGGGCTTTTTTTTCCATTTATGAAAGATTTTAAACACTGGTATCAGCATCTGTGAGGGGATCTGCTTCTTCTTTACTAGGAACTGTCCCCAGCATCTGCTTGTGACATCTTTGAGGAAAAACGTCGAGGCAGTGATTAGGTTTTCAGAGGTTCTCCCTTGACTGCACCCAGAGAGGCCCAGGCTGAGAGAATGGCATCCACAACAGAGCTGCCCCGGATTCACTATCTTCTCCAGTGACCACAGATGCTTTTCCTACTTTTCCACTGATACGGCTTCTTCTTTTTTAATTTTTTTTAATTATTAAATTTTATTAATTTTAATGAACATTTACAGAGATTTGGGGTGACACTGCTTCTTCTTTTATTTCAGGTAACTCTGCTTTCCAAAGCAAATGAATCATAACCATTAGTCTGGTTAGGCATATATGTATGTATGTGTGTGTGGTGTATGTGTGAATAAAATCTTTACCTACTTTCAAAAAGACATCCAAGTGGAGGGTCTGTTTTCTGTGAAAAATGTATTTATCCTTGAGGTTAAGGTCCTGTCTTCCTCAATGCTAATAGGCAGGGTGCTAATAGGCCTAGCACTTTTTGATATTAGGTGCCATTGTGCCAATAGTGACCCTCTGAGCAATGGATCTGAACTTTGTCCTATCATCAGGATTTCTGCCATCCCATTGCTTCAGTCACTGCGTCAATCTCTTTCCTTGACACTCATCCTAGATGCTTTATAAAGGAGGTCGAGTGAATATCTGGGTGGGTTGATGAACTACTTCTCTTATCTCCAGATTGCTTGATCACCAGGACCAGTCACTAGGATTTATGAGTCACATAAATTATTTAAAGGTCACCTGGCTTACATTGATGAATAAATATATTTTCTTTTCTGTTAAATTCACTCTTTGCCTTTCAGTTTAAGTAACAAGTTTTTATAGTATGGAACCAAATTCAGAAGAAATCTGTCTGGTTCAAATTATGTGTGAATCTGAGACTAGAAACTGCTGAGTAGTTTTAAGTTACACTGTCAACATCATGCTCCGCTCTGGGCTTCTAGCATCAGCCTGCCTTCCACCACTGATGTTATTGGATGAAAAGGACTTCATTCTTAAAGGATTGTGTAAGATGATGGGTGTCATTGTGGAAAGCAAGTGAATGGCCTTATAGGAGCACAGGGGCTATTTTAGAGGTCAAATGCTTCATTTAGGACTCCCAGGCTATTTTATATTTCAACACACGCTGCCTATCTGGTTATTGGTCTTCACTCCACATCTGGTTTCAGCTCACGTCTGTCAAGAAGTTCTCCACTGATAGCCACATCTCATACTATTCTACGCAACATTATATCCTGAGGGCTATTATTAATAATATATATGAAATGCATGCCAAAAATTATAAAAGGTGCCATTTAAATTTCATATGGACTAAGGTATTTTTAATAAGTGCCAGGTAAATTGCCCTGGTTTGTGTATTGATTTATGAGACTAAAAATTCTTCTCAAATGTGTCATACTAGAACTGCTGAGATGTTCTTTTGTTAAAAAACATGAATAGTTGAAATTATTAACATATCCTTGTAATGTATTTTTTTATGTATTACTGCTTTCGAGTGACTGAGATGCAGTGTTAAAAGAGGATCAGAATTAACCTAATACACGCACAAAAAATTTTTGCATCTTTTGTCAGGAGGTAAGTTCAATACTCATGCTTTTTTCTTTCAAAGAACTTTCTTCTCAGCAAAACACTCACAATATTTCAGTCTTGCTTGGGCGTTAGCTAACTTGTTAGATTAAGTGTTCAGAGGCTCTGTATGAAATGACCAAAGGACCTTAAGGACTTTAGGGGCAAAGGATTATGAAAAATTAATAATTAAGATCTATAGCTTCTTTTGAATTTTACAGTTTTTCTGAGGAAGATAGTTTTGCTTCCATCTAATGAGTGAGTCAGGGTGAGTTAAGGTGGGAACTTCTAGCAGCATGTTGGAATTCTAAGCAGCTATTTTGGGGAAAGCTGGCAGTGAAATAAAATAATGTGAATAGTCTGTCCATTACAGCTGAGTCCTGTAGTAACCTCTTAGCTTGCTATCTCAATTGTTATGTGGGAAGTTACATTATAATGTGAACCTCATCATTTTATAAACACAGAAAGAAGACCCACCTAGGTCATGTTTTACAATAAATGGCAGATCATTATTACTTCCTTTGGTATTTCCTTTGCAGGGTTGATTGTGACAAATACCTGGCACCATGACAAGAAATGGCATTCCAAAGAAATTCCATGTTCACTTATATAACAGGTATTAGAATGTGAGCTTCCTGCCTCAGCTTCAACCAAAGCACTGGTCTAGTAGTAGATGGTAGGTGTAGATACTCAAGTATGCATATGAGATTAAACCAAATTATATGGTTTTCAAAGAAAAAAAATTAGGAACCATTTCCAAAATCCCTAGATCTTACAGGTATTCAAGAATATGAAAAAGAAATCATAGGTTAAAGACTGATTAAGAGCTTTGGAGAGAGATTTCAAAAGCGACCCCTTTCATGAAAGAGTTGAGGGAAAGTTTTTACCTCCAAACTACAAGGCTGGTGTTGGTAATAAGTCATGGAAATTATGCACTTCAGAACTCTGAAATGCATTTCTTGAACTTGGGATACACAGGGGATTGGTTCCTGTCTTATTCTGAGAAATTCCTGTGTTGGCATTTAGTACATCTTTGGTATTTTGCTGGAAGATAAAGTTCAAGTTCCTGCTTGTGGAGGATCCAGAGAAGTGTTGTTAAGCCAGAAGGCATCTGGTGTCAGAGTTTTGGGGCCAGAAGTGAGGCAGGCTAATGTGGGTCTTGTAGCATCAAGCTGCAGTGAGTTGAGTAAGAAAGAACATTTTTAAGAGGGAAGAGGAGGCCTCATCAGAAAGGAGTTGGCATGAATAATCAATTTGAAGAGGATGAGGAGTGAGTTTCAAATGGTCACTTAGGATGAGAATTAATCAGCCAGGTCATGGGAACTTGAAAAGAGAGTGCCCAGCAGAAAGTCTTTTGTAGAGGCCACAAAAGTATTTGATGAGAAAAGAGCTGGCTTCAGTTATCACCAGGTCCAGAGGTCAGATGAGGACTGTCTTGTCCACTCCCCTTTCCCTTCCCCATGTCCACTCTTGCAGGAAGTGAAAGAAGCAAGAGGGGAGAGGAGAGCAGGGAGCCATTATAGAGCCACAGGGAATCTCCTCTTCTCCTTCTGGTGTCCAGACCGCAGCAGGTCCTAACTGGGTAAGGTAAGAGTACACATTGAGTCAACTCGGAAGTTTGGTAATGACACAAGTGTAGGCCTTACGACGCTCACAGTGATAAATTGACACAGTAACTACAACACAGGAAAGTGCATCAGAGATTGTAAGGACGGCACAGGATTGGGCAGGGTTTCATTCTGTTAGTTACTATGAGTCAGAGCCTACTGAGCGGCACCTAACAACAAAAGCAACAACGACAATGGGATCACTTATTAACATCATCTGTTGGTATCATGACAAAGTACTTGGCTGCCAACTGAAGGCCAACAATTTGGATGCACTAGCCATTCTGCTGGACAGAAGACTTGGTAGCCAGTTTTCTTACAGATTTCGGCCTAGAAAACACAATGGGAAAGTTCAGCTCTGTGCACTGCGACTATGAACTGGAATCAACTTGTCGGCACAAAACATCCACAATAAGTCTCCTTATTACCTAATGAATGAAACTGTGTTTGTGACTTAAGGATATTTTACTCAAGAGGAGATAGTGTCTTTGGGGTTTTCACACAGGGACAAGGAACAGTAATTCAGAGCAATGGAATAAATTTAAAAGGACATTGTTGTTGATGTTAGGTGCCAAGAAGTTGAGTACAGCCCATAGCGACCCTGTGAACAGATCTGAATTCTACCCTATCCTGTGCCATCCTTACCATCTCTGATACACTAAAGCCCATTGCTGAACTCACTGTATCAATCAATCTCAATGAGTGTCTTTCTCTCCTCTACTGACCTTTCATCTTTCCAAGCATGATGTCCTTTCCCAAGGAATAGCCTCACCCTGCTACATGTACAAAGTATGAGAGATGAAGCTTCACCATCTTTGCCTCCAGGAAACATCCTGGCTGCACTTTCTCCCAAACACATCTATTCATTCTTTTGGCAGTTTATAGGATGTTCAGTACTCTTCACCAGCACCACAGCTTCTTCTTTTGTCATTAAAGGCATAAATTCTTCTTTTGTCATCTTTGTTCATGTAAAGAAACACAAAACCCAGATAGTATGATACTGATTCTTTGTTTAAGAAATGTCTCAGATCATTTTAGATACTTACAGACGCATGGATCTTTTTTACACTAAAATAGCAAGTGGAAATAAAATTTCAGAAAGTCCACTGAGTAGCTATGCTTCCCAGGGGAGGATAATTGCAGGAATATCTGCTCTGCTGCTTCTTGTACATGAAAGAAGATAAAAAAAGGCATTATAACATCTATATTTATTATATTAATATTACTATTATTATAACATTAGAACATCTCGCAGAAGTGGTTCAATTCTTTTAGGCATTTAGACAAATACACACACAAACCACACATACACAAAAACACCTGCTATCAAGTAGATTATGATTCAGAATGACTCTTCATGGAGTTTCCAAAACTGTAAATCTTCACAAGAGGAGACTGTTCATCTTTCTCCTACAGAGCATTGGTGGATGTGAACTGCTGACCTTTAAGTTAGCAGCCAAATGTGTTATGCAGCCTGCCATTAGGACCCCTTTTTAGATACTCAGAACTCCTGTTGGTCACTTTGACTCACAGCTGACCCTCCAGTGGGTTTCCGATATTGTAAGATGGACAGGAGAATATTGCTCACCCTTCTCTAGCAGAGCTGCTGGCGGATACAAACCACAAGAGAGGTGCCTTTAGATTAACGGCTCAACCCCCTGCGTCCCACGCTTCCAGAGCTCCCCTTTTAGACACTAGTCACAAGAAACTGTTGAGCGTCTTGGAGCAAGAGAAACTCAGGTCAGTGTCTTAAGCTTTGAATTTTTTCTCAGGCCTTGTTCCCCGTTACAAATTTCTGTCCCCCATTACAAATTTCTGTCCTTTCCCCCCCCTTCTTTAATGAGAGTATTTTCTGAGAAATAAGTTTGAATTAGGAAGTTAAGATTGATAATGATATCAGGTACTTCTTAATGAAACACAAGGTAAAGCTTTCAGATTTGTATGTGGGATGAATAATTTTTACTTTTTCCTTTCTTTTTACTCTGTCTACAAAAGAGATTAATTTTTACACATTGAAATTATTCAGTTATACTTTGACTTCTAGAAAACCCTTTTTTATTTTTCAAAGAAAAATACATGTGTATAGAAGAGGAATAATTTACTTTTTTCAAAAGTTCACCTCTTGAAGAGGCAATACAACAACTACTATTTGGGAGCTCATGTGACAGACTCATAACTATGCTATGAAATTTTAAGCTTAATTTCATTAATCTTAAAGGATCAACCTTTAAGTTTATCCTAAGTTTTACAGAAGAAAACAGTAGTCAAAGAGCTTAAATTAATAATGTGCCTAAGGTCACATGGCTAGTCTGAATCAGCCTGGGATTGGTCTGACTTTTTGTTTGGATTGCTTGATTTACCAACTGCTATAAAGAACTAAGATTTTGAATAAGTTATTAATAAGGTGTCAAACCATACCAGGATCCTGAATACATACATGAATAATGAAAGATTCAACCAACTGCCTTGGAGTGAACTGCATTTTGTTTCTAAATCTATTATACTTGGCAAGTCTATTCAGGAAGAGAATGGCTGGCCTACTTACTCTTGTGGTTGTCTACCTCAACCATGCTTTTCTAACTGAAACCTAGAGAAAAGCCTATTCATCTGCCAATATCAAAGCCTCCCTTGCAACACTCAGATCCAGACTTCTGAAAAAAATTTGAACAGAGTCATGTGGCTGCTCTGGAAGAGACCCAGGGAGCATCAAGTTTCCCTAGCAAGAGTCAACAGGTATCTTCCATGAACAGGTCTGATTAATGAATGAGACTGCCACACCAGCAGATTTGCCCTCTACTCTAGTCCAAGCAGATTCTGGCTTCTTGTTCCTTCTTAGTTAGGAAAAGACTGCAGCTTCATGTTAGTTTCTCTTTTACAGAGGAAAAAAAGAGTCTGAGGTGAAGTTCTAATTCTATTTGATCTTAGTTTGGTCTTAGTTTGATCTTAGTTTGAATCATTTTGTTCTGTTTCTAACCAGTATTAACATATCTCTCTTAACCCTCTTTAGGACTTACTAATATTGGGATGGGAGTGTCTTTGTTTTATTACTAGGAGTCTATCTCACTACTTGTTGAGAATGTAAAAAGTAATCTTTTTATTGTTATTAACTATTTAATATTAAATAATGTTAATTGTTATTAACTGCTATTGAGTTGAATATGACTCATAGAAACCCTGTGAACTAGAGAATAAAACCATGCTCTACCCTGTGCCATCCTCAGATATTTTACCACATTTAAGTCTGTTTTTGCCCTTTTGTTGTAAATCCACCTTGCTGAAGTTCCTTCTTCTTTTTACTGATCCTTTACTTCCCAGCATGAGATCTTTTTCCAAGGATTGGTGCCTTATGGTGATTTGCCCAAAATAATGAGACAAAATTTCACCATTTTTGCCTCTAAGGGTCATCCTAGTTGACCCTTCCCCAAGGCAGATTTGGGTTTTCTTTTTCTTTTGGCAGTCCATGGGCTATGTCAACAATTATTTGATGTCACTATTCATACGTATCAATTCTTCTTTGGTCTTCCTTATTCATTGTCCAACTTTCACAGAAGAGTGAAATCGAGACTCAGTAATATTTTTAACTTCCTTCTTATTCCCCAGGTTTTCAAGAATTAGTAGGGGTAAAAGAAACCAGATACAGTTTTTCTTACTAATCAGGAGTTACAAGAAACAATGTGCTCTTAATGGAGAGAAGCAAGTCACAAAAACAAAGTATGTATAAAAGAGTGACCTAATTACAGTCTTTGAAATATCAATTTTCAAAAAGAACGGTGGCCAGATGTTTCCCATCCCCATAGCACTGAGCTAATAGCTGTATGTGATCTGAAAGTTTTTCTGCCTTTAACAAGGAGTTAGTGAGGGTGCACTGTGTACCTGGCACTGTTTTAGACACAGTGTGGACTGGACAGGCAGTCTCTGCTCTCATGGAACATTCATCAGCTCTGTAGTATGGGAGCATGCATTAAGTCACTTTTGTCATAAACATGGGAAGAATATTTATTAAACAGGAGATCCCTCACAGAGTGAAAGGTTGCCAGATTTAGCAAATAAAAATACAGAACGCTCTACCCAGAAGAGCTTTCCATTGAATAGTGGTGGGCAGGGAAAGAAGCAGGAGGGCACTGCAGGCAAAGGGAAGCACATAATCTAAGGCACCTGGAGCAGGGCAGAGGTGGTCCCATTGCAGAATACTCATTTTCTGTGCAGGAAACCAGGTTTGATTGCCATTCAATGCACTTCACAGTCCTCCACCACCTTTCTGTCAGTGAAAATAAGCTTTCATGTTGCTATGATGCAGGACAGATTTCAGAGGAAATTTCAGACAAAGACCTCCTATGGAGAAAGGCCTGGTCTTTCACTTCTGAGAATTAGCCAACAGAAATCCTGTGGATCCCCATTCAGGATAGGTAGCTTTTTGTTTCTCTGTGTATGGAGTTGCCAAGACTTGGTGGACGATTCTAAGGCAGCTAATAACAATGTTAGCAGAAGGAGTAATTGGATGCATATAGAACTCTAAACTAGATACATGAAGAAAATTATTAAAACTCAAAGTCATGTTACTTCAAAAACTCCCCCAAACAACAAAATACCCACATAAAACTTGGGTAATGTACCCAGTGACTTTTTTTTTTCAAGTGAGGATAAAGAATTGTCATATAGACTGCTGACGAAGAGGTAATAGTAGAAGATCCTGGATCAACAGAGTGGTATGAAATGTGAAAACTAAAGTCAAAATAAAGAAGGCGAGGCTTACTGCTGATGGAGACTGGTAGAACCCCTGATACTACACCACTTATTTGTCCTTCAAATGTGGAACAGAACTACTCTCTGTGACTCAACTTTAAGTTAAACAATAAACAGGCCTATAAGATGATGAATGACACTATGGGGATACACCTTTGGATAATCAATCATATAAAGTCAAAAGAGCAACATTTGTCTCAGGGTAAAGCCCTAAAGGCAAGAAAGGGTAGGATGGAAAGTTCAATGGAAATGAGAATTAAAATGAGGAAATGACAGAAAAGTGATTGCATTGTGATTATTTAATTAAAATTATGAAATAAAAATATGTGTCAACAATTGATTGAGAAACCATGTTTTGTAAACATTCACTCAAATTAGGAGCATCTGGTGCATTTGAATTGTTCATTTTTTGGTAGCAGTGCAATGTATAATGTACTATGTTATCAGATCTAACGTCAGATCCCTTTGGAGAGGTAGAGAAACATTGATTCAGGAACAGACAGGCTTTAAATCCAAACTTCTCCTAAACTAGTTGGATAAGCATAGGTGATTGCCTATTTTAAAGTCTTTACAATAGTTAACTTTCAGTATTTTTCTAAGATTTCCATAGCTTGATCTAGGTGTGTTATGATTTCACAATGAGCGAGATAGTCTTTTCTACTATTGAGTTCCCAAACAAGAAAACTTAGCTAATGAATTGGACTAACTGTTGTTAGTCATTTAGTATTCAGAGCTAGGGTACCTAACCAAGAATGTAAGTCACATCCTACTGTTTTCCAGAGGTGCATTATACTCTGAAGTTATACTTCCTTAAACACATAACCTCATACTTGTCTGCTTTGAAATCTGTCTGACTTTTTATTTCCATCTCAAAAACAAAGCAAACCAAATCCACTACTTTTTTAATCCCCAGGAAGAAAACTCGTGGGAGATTCTTCTATCCTTCTTCCTAATATGAATTGGCATTTTGTTGCTTGGAAAAGCTTAGAGGCATCTGAAAATTGGAAATGGCACTGAAAACTTCCTCTTCAAAAGAATTATTGCAATATTAAAATCAGATTCTAGCATATCACAAGATAATACTACCGTGTAATTTTACTAAATTTGATGAAGATTTGTCCTAATTCTTGTTTCCTATCTTCAAGCTACTCACTATCCATGACCAGAGACTGGTCTAGAGTCATGATTCACATTGCCTGTTTTTCATCAAATTTCAAAATACAGCTGGAAGTGCCTTGATCCAATTAAAATAAAATGATACAAAGCAAAACAAAACTGTTTTTCTTCTAATTATTCTCAGAGACTTTTGGACATTTTAATAAATTTAATCTCAATTTTCTCCTTTATCTATATGCTCATTCTTCGAAGGGTGGTTGTTGTGGTTGTTATGTGCCACTGAGTCGCTTGCAACTCATAGTGACCCTTTGTACAAGAGCCCTAAAGGCCGCTCTATTCTGTGCCAACCTCACCGTCTCAAACACACTCAGTCCCCCACTCCACCTCACAGAAGCGATCCATCTCATCGAGGGACTTCAAGGGGTAGATAACAAATTAATCAGTCATGGTGATTATATATTTTAAATTTTGCTATTATTTTTTAATAATGAAAATGCAAAGCATTTAGGAATTATACAAATTATATACATAGTTTGTAAATGCTGAGTCAATAGTCACATTCTGCTGGAGAAGACCAAAGTAAAGTATTATGATGAAATGTGCAAAAACCTGGAATGAGAAAGTCTTAAGGGAAGAACATACCCAGCATTTCTCAAGCTGAAAAAAACCTGAAGGAAGCCTCAGATTACAATGGTGAAGGATTCCACGGAAAAATACTGAATGACACAGGAAGTATCACAAAAAGAGAGAAGAAATAGTTATTATACCAGAAAGAATTGGTTGACAATCAATCATTTCATAAGTTAGATCACCAAATACGTAATCCACCTGTTAGAAGAAATGGCAGACACAGAAGAATTTAATGAAGTAACATATGAGCAAGAGCCTATGGTGATGAAAGAAGAAGTTCAAGCTGCTTTGAAGGAAATAGCAAAAAATAAGGCTCCAGGAATAGATGGTATACCAATTGATGTATTTCAGCTAACAGATGCTGCTCTGGAC
>NW_006399938.1:5881106-5899146 GCF_000299155.1 Elephantulus edwardii | reverse complement strand
TGTTGGAGAAGAGTATTGAATATACCACGGATTACTAAGAAAACAAACAGGTTTGTCCTGGAGAAGGTGAAGCTAGGCTGCTCCTTGGAGGCAAGGATTCTGAAGCTTCATCTGACAAACTTTGGACATGTTGCAAGGAGGGATCAGTCCTTGGAAATGAACGTCATGTGATGGAGTGTGGAGGGACAGTACAGGAGAGGAAGACCCTCGATGAGGGTTTGATTCAGTGATTGGGGTAATGGGGATAGGTGTGTTAGAGACAGTGAGATTGGCACAGGACAGGGCAGAGTTTAGGGCTGTTGTACATAGGGTTGCTATGAGTTGCAGGCAACTCAATGACACATAACAACAAGCACTAGATTTGTTAAAAAAACTTGGCTGCTAAGGACTTGGTTGACACTTTGAATCCATCACTTTGAATCTCTGCAGGAGAGAGATATATCAATCTGTTTCCTTTATGATCATAGCCTAGGAAACACTATGGAACAGCTCTGCTCTGGTACAGAGATCACCATGGAATAGAATTAACTTGGCCCACTACACTATTAATTCCTAGAACAAATAGTACATAATATCTTCAGTGTCTCTTGAAATAGAAAAGAAATTAAACATTTAAGTAGTGACTGAATAGCATGCGTTGAGAATTAGAGTGCATAGATAACTCTTAATTTTATTACTGGACTTAAAATGTAAATATTTCTGAAGCAATTGAGAACTTCATAACAACTGTCAGTTTTGACCAATTTTCCTTTCAAAGATTGTTTAAATTAGTAACAGTGTTAACTAGAAGTGCAGTTGGAAACCATTTTCCCCACAAATTAATAATAGTAAATAGGTAAAACATTACAGTTTAAGGAAAGAGCATGCATTTGAGAAAGAGTATCAAATTAGAAAAAAATAAAGTAAAATTAATCAGTGAAGTACTCATGACGTAACTGGATACTGACAGTTGATAAGTTACAATGATTTTCTTGAAGAGGAAAACCATTGATTTTGAGTGCCCAGTCTGATTAACAAATGTTCCAAAAGAGTGCATTCATATGGAGAGCAATGAGTATAAACTCCAAAGTTCAGGCGGGCATTTGGCATGGAGAGGCTCTCTGGAGGTTCATAAATCATTTTAGTTTTAACTCTACATTGGTTCTAGGGATTTAAGCTATTTTTCATTTTGCTAAAGATGCCAATTCTGCTTCACTTCCACATTTGGCTCTCCCTGGCCAGTCTTGTGGATCTGTATTCTCTTCTATCCCAGAGGAATATCGAAGTAAATAAAGTATTTGTAGGCTTCGGGTAACATAGATGATTTGGATGATGTTATTGAAGTACTTAAAGTTTTTATTTTTCCTTTCTATTTTGAAGAGGATGCCCTTGGTTCAGACCAAGAAAAGTTTTCCTTTTCAAGTCAGAATTCTTCTTGGAGACATCTTCTCTTACTTTTATTATTACTTTGTACCAGTCCTTCTTCAATCCTAGCTCTTTGTTTAGCTAGACATTTGTTCAGTCATCTAAAACTAGGTGAATACAGGGAAAGCATAATCATACTTGGGATGAGAAAAAAAAAAGGTTTTAATCCTCCATGTTTTGCTGTCTAATGTGATGCTGTATGTAGTTATGCAGTCAGTTGCTAACCAGAAGGTTGGCAGTTTGAACCTACTCAACATATTCTTCAGAAAAAAAGCCCAAAACTACATTGTGATCTGCTTCATAAAGGTTACTGCTTAAGATACTATATTGGGTGGTTCTACTCATCAGATAGGATTGCTATGAGGAGGAACTGACTCTGTGGCAACAAATGTTTTGTTTGGGGATTTTTTTTTATGGCTAGTGTGTCAGTTATTTAATTACTTCAATATTTTTAATTTATTAAATTATTACACAAATGTTGGGAAGAATAAATGAGACAAGGCGTGGGCAAGTAAATAACATATTTTTGTTGCTGTTGTTAGATGTCACTGAGTCACCTATGACGCATAACTACTTTCTGAACAACAGATCTGAAATCTGACCTATCCTGCACCAACCTGCACAAGATCTCTGATGTGCTTTCTCCCACTGTTACAGTCACTTTGTAAATCCATTTTGTTGGACGTCTTCCTCTCTTTCTCTAACCGTCTACCTTTCCCACTATGACGTCCTTTTACAAGGACACAGTTTACTCATAGCTGCGTTGTGATGTTGGAGAAGGGTACTGAATATTCTGTGGATTGTCAAAAGAACAAACAGCTACGTTCTGGAAAAGGTGCAGCCAAAGTGCTATTTAGAGACAAAGATGTCAAAGCTTCATCTTTCATCCTTAGGACATGTAGTTGGGCAAGGGAGGCTGTTCTTTGGAAACGGAAATCACACCTCCAGCTAGATAGTGACTTCAGCAATGGGCTCTAGTGGGTTAGAGATGATGGTATTAGATAAGGCAGGGTTCAGGTAAGCTGTTCATAGGGTTATTACGAATCTTACTTGTCGCAACAAGGCTTAACAACAACCAATGATTATCAGAAGCAATAGCACAACTCTTTGTTTTGAAGATAGAATTTTAATGCCATTTGGAAATTAAATATGTTGTTTCAAAATCCCTTGGTGTTTTTAGGGTTAGAGATTTGTATTTTAAATACTAACTGTCAAAGTTTTCCTCTAATAGGCATTCATATCTATCCAAGAGTTCATTTTTCTAAAATTGAAAAGCCAATTTATGGATATCTTTGGGATTTTTTTTTACCAGCATACTGAAATAAATTTTGACATATACATTTCATAGACACATGATTTTTTTAAAAAGGATAATTGGGTAAAGAATTAATAAGAGAGGGATTATACTGGCTTAAAAATGTCAAGTTCTTGAAAAATCTATAAGGAAAAATGGAAAGAATTATCAGAACAGATGATTTAGACATTATGTTGTTTACTTAATTGACTACGATATCAAACAAGTGAGCATTTAAATGTATAAGCTGCTAGCTTGGATCTGTGTTTGAGAAAGTTCAAATACATATACAGACACATTTTACTGAAAAAAATGTTTTGAACACCCACCAGGGTGAACATCTGTTTTCCATTGAGTATCCTTATGCTTTTAGTTTAGTTGCTGTAACACTGAGTTTTCTTTTCTTTATTTATTTATTTTTGGAACAATGAAACATTGCAATCATTTGACAATTTTAGCTGCAGTACTGTCTTTGTAAAGAAAGAAAAATTCATCACTTAGAAATACTTACAAAACATAGGACATAGTATAATTATTCAAGCAGCTGGCAACATTTAAATAACTTAGTGGGAATTTTCTTCTAACCTAGTAGGTTATATGCAAATAACCTAGGTTATATGCAAATAGTTCATCTTCAAAAATCAAATACTTCAAGAAAGTACTCAAAGTATTAAAAAGTAACTTTTTTTTTTACTATTTCCAATTTGGTGTGTGGGTTGTTATTTTTTTTAAATTTTATACTGGTTCACTGACAAAGTTCATAAAGTTTGTATACATTGTTTGCCACACAATTTGATGGGTTGAAGGAGGGATGGGTAAAGAAAAGAGAGAAGATCCAGTGTGAAAAAAGTAACTTTTAAAAGAAATTAACCTTTAAGATACACATATACTCCTCATTCAACTACTATCTTGTTTCCAGTAGTTTTCATTTACAAAGTGAAATTTACTATGCAACTATTACACACATTAACTGCCTATATTTGATGGTATCAAACGCCAAGAAGGGAGATTAGAGTAACTCTGGTTGCAATGATTAATGTTATGTGTTGATTTTGATAAACCATGATTCTCAGTGGTTTGGCAGTTAAGTAGCAATGACTTACTCATCCTCTATTTTATGATCTGATAATTCTCCATTTTTACTCAATGCCATTGTTCAAGTAACAACTTGGTTTTTGGGAGTTAACTATGTTGTTAAGTGAAGAGTGGGCATATTTTATACAAATATTGTTATATTTTTACTCTCCTTTATTATGTTGTAAGACTCACCTCCACATAACTTTGCTCTTAACCTTTTTATGACTTTATATTTCATATAGGCAAACCATTGAATGATGCAGAAAAAAGAAAAAAAAATGAAAGGAATACACAGTAACTGTACCAACAATAATTGGTCAATATTCAACCATTTCAGGAGTTAGCATACAACCAAGAACTAATGATACTGAAAGAAGGAGTCCTCCTTGCACTGAAGGTTTTGGTGCGAAACAAAATTTCAGAAATTGATAGAATATCAATTGGGATGTTTCAGCAAACAGATACAATATGGAAGAGGTTCACTCATCTTTGCAACTACTTAGCCAATCAAAGAGAAGAGATCCATATTTGTATCTATATTTATTTTAAAATAGAGTTCAAACAAAATGCAAAAATTTCAAACAACATATTATCACATCCAAATAAAATTTCACAGAACATAATTTAAAATAGCTGCCACAATTCATTGTCTGGGAACTGCCAAAAATTCAAGGCAGATTCAAAAGAGGGTGTGGGATGAGGGGCATCTTAGCCCTTTAGTGTCAAATGAGTATCAGATGAAAATAGAGAATGCTGGAAAGAGGTTTGTTTACCTGCTTTATTGACTCAAAGGTATTCCATCATTCAGATCATAACAAACTATGGATCACATTGTAAAGAACGGGAATTCCAGAAACACTTCATTGGTGGTTTAAAATCAGAAGGGTGTGCATCAGCTCTGCATCCTTTGTTCTTGTCTATTTAACGTGTACAACTTCTTGAATAATTTACTCTCCAGCTTCTCAAATAACGAGCACAACTGATGACTGACTTGTAAAAACTTTCAATATGCAGATGACACATCCTCACTTTCTCACAGTGAAGAGGACTTCTGCATTTACTGAGGAAGATAAAGCCTTCAGTATGGATTAGATCTCAACATAAAACAAAAGGCTTCACATCTGCATTAATAGTGACATTATGATAAAGGGAGAAAAGGTTGACATCATCATACATTTCATTTTTCTTGGGTCTAAGAAATAATCGCAGAAGTTGTAGTCAAGAAGTCATGTAACTAATTGCAGAAGGAAAATATGCATCAAAATATCTCTCTAAAGTATTAGAAAACCAAAAGTTATCATATTGAGGACCATGATGCACCTGACTCAAGCCATGATCTTCTTGATTACTTCATATGTGTGCATGAACTGGACAATAAGACAGAAAAAGAATTGATTACTTAGATTAAATATGCTGTAGATTGCCAAAAGAACAAACACATCTTTCTTGAACAAAATACAGCCTAAATTTCTTTGATGTGAAGATAGTGAGATTTCTTCCCACGTACTTTGGAAATGTTATCAGGAGAAATCAACCCCTGAAGAATGACATTATACTTGGCTCCCATATGAACCAGAAACAAAGAAATGTAGAGATGATTTGGAATTAAAATGATCAGCTCATAGCATCATTTTTCCTTTTCTACCTCCCATGAGTTAGAAAGGATAGTTCCTTTTTTCCTTTTCATCTGAGTAGGGAAACAACATCTTTTATTTTTATGTCCGAACAGTAGTAATACCTATTAGCTCTTGGTGACAGAATTTTACTCATCTTCTATCTTTGAGAATTTCTTATCAATGGCCTGAGGTAAGGCATTGATGTCTCAATTATGGATGCATTTTTCATCAAATTTGAAACATTCTTATAATTGATGAAACTGAATTTACAATTGTTAGTCACAGGAGCAACAGGTTAGAAGAAAATGATCCATAGAAGAAATACAGCCTCAGAGAGCTCACTTAGTATGAAAAGCATGGGAAATGCTAGGGAGCCCTATGACAAAGCAAATTTCATCAAACCAAAAGACCAAATGTCTCCCACTGTTGAGATGTCACAAGGCACAGCAGCTCTGTAATCTTCCTCTGGGTGAACTCCAATTTGCTGAGATGGAGAAAGCTGAGTGCACCATATGTGAGAAAGGGATGTTTTAAATCCAGACTTGAGAGCAGTTCTAGCACTGTTCAATCTCACTTCATGACACAACACAGCAGGATGAGTTGGTAAAAAGCCAATCTCTTCTAGAAACTTCAATAGGCAACGTGAATTAAAATATTCCAAAGGATACCCAGATATATAGCATTTAATGATATGGAAGGAGGAGTGGCATCCACTTCCATAATAGCTTGCCTCTGGAAACCCTGTGAACTTGGAGAGAGGATGAAAGGCACCCAAGTGTCAAGGACTCTCCTTCATAGGGTCGCTATGAGTCGCCTGCGACTCGACGGCACTTAACAACAACAACATGTGTTACCAGAATGAATGGATCACCAAACAATACATTCTTTCTTAACTTAAATCACAAAAAAGAACACAACACATTGAGTACTATGTGCTCTTGCATTTGGAACAGATTGGTGATCAAGAAACAAAAGCTAGATAATCACGTAAATGAATAAGCCAAGTGCTCACTTGCGAAGAGTTATTTAGGGGCACCCCAGAGGACTTCGTAGGCATCTTGTCCTTGTTCAATAGTGTTTTATTGTCCTCACAGAGCACAGGGATGCTAATCTAGAGCATAACTCATGCATTTTGCATATTTTCATTTAAAAACTGCATCTACAAGTATGTGTGCATATGTTTATGTGAACCCATGCACATACATACATGAGTTTGTGTATAAATATATATGTGCTGCTATGTGCCATTGAGTTGATTCAGACTCATTGCAACTATAAGAGAATTATTGTTGTTGTTCAGTGCCATCAAGTCATAGACAACTCAATAACAACCCTACGAATGGAAGGCCTTTATACTAAATATTTCATACTACAACTGATTTATCTACTCACACATTCTCTCTCTCTCTTTCCACTTGATTTTCATTGTAAACAGATGCAAGTTTACCATACAATATTTTTTCCATTTTCAAATAGGCAAATTGAGACTCTGAAAGGTTAAGTGACTGGCTCAGTGCTTGCCAGACACTAGTTAGTGGTAAATATAGGTCGACAATCCAGGGCTTGCAATCTGCATTCCTTTTCTTTTTCCATAACACCTTTTACAACCCTTCCCAGGCTAAAGGCATATGGATCATATCTACAGCTGACACAAGGGATGACAGAATCAGAATTCTAAAATATTTCAATAGGCTGGAATGCTTGCCAAGAAACCCCAAAAGATGAAATTTAATAAGAAAAAAATATAAGGTCTTTAGTTTAAAGTATAAAAAAAGTGAAGTGTGGGGGTTGTATTCATGTGAAAAAAAATCTGTAAGTATGAAATAACTGTGCAGTATGATTAATATTGATACCTATCATCTTAGTCTTCTTTTACAACATTACCAGAAGTTTCAGACAAATAGAGAAGTCCCACATCTTCTGTGCTGGAAGCAGAACATTTAGGATGTTGTTGTTGTTGTGTACGACCGAGTTGCAGCCAACTCATAGCCCATCCTCTGGTGGGTTTTCAGAGGCAATTAACTGCACTAAGGGAGCGTGCCAATCCCTCCCCCCTGGAGCAGCTGGTGGAGGCGAATCGCCTGCCTTCGGGATTACAGCGCAGCCTCTTGCCACTAGGCCACCACAGCTCCCTACCTAGGATATTATGCTACATTTTTACCACTGTTTTTAAAGTGGCTCAAAGAAAAACTGTTTTTTTCTTACAGTAGAGTGACCACTCCAGCCACATGTCAGCTGGCATGACCCCAAACCCATTCATTCTGGACCACTTCTTACAAATCATTTACTAAACTTCTGTGGCTTCTGTGAATTCTTAGGGCAAAAATCCTCTCCAGAACTTCCGATTCTAAGATGATACGTTTTTAAAAATTTAAAAAAAATTTTTTTTATTTTATATTGGTTTGCTTACAAAGTTCATCTACAGTGTGTATTTCACACTATCCTTCATTCACATTGTGTTTCATATACTCATTCCAGTTCATTGTAGGAATATTACAAACTGTTAAGTATTTTTTTATGATTTTCTAAAATATATTGTGTTTAATTCATGTATACTTTGCTTCACACATTCCTTCATTTCCATTGTGCTTTATATAATCATTTATAGATATTGTGTTTTATAAAATGAATCATGACTGATCTATGACCATTGTTACTCAGTCTTTTGAGCTCCGAATTGGATCCTTCCTATTCCTTCACCCCTATCCATCCACCACTGAGCTCAGCTATCTTAGTGATTCTCCCCTTGCTAATTTCTACTCTCTTGGCTCCTTTGGACTGTTACATACATCTTATTACTTATCCCTACAATACTGTCTTATACAGTATTTGTTCTTGAGAGACTGAGTTAGTTTGCTTAGCATAACGCTCTCTAGCTTCTCCCATGTTATATGTTTTTATTGATTTTATGTGGCCTTTTATGTGCCCTTGAGTTGCTTGTGACTCATAGCGACACTATGTACAACAGCCCTGAAACCTGCTCTATCCTGTGCCAATCTTATTGTCTCTGACACATCTATCCTCATTACCCCAGTTACTGAATCAAACCAAGGGCCTTCTTCTCTTGCACTATACTTCCACCCTTCCACTATCCTTCCACCCTTTCAAGCATGACATTTCTCTCCAGAGACTGGTCTCTCCTTGCAACATGCCCAAAGTATGTCAGATGAAGTCTCAGAATCCTTGCCTTCAAGGAACAGCCTAGTTTCACTCTCTCCAGGACCAATACTCTTTCTTCAGCACCACAGCTAAAAGGTATCAATTCTATTTCTATCATCCCTAGTCATTGTCCAGCTTTCAGTTACTTTCTGCAGCAAGTAACTGCAAAGACAATGCCTGTAGTATTTCACAAAATCATTGTTTCTTAATGCTGCATAATATTCCATTGTGTGAATGCACCACAATTTCTCAATCCATTCATTTGTTAATGAACATTTGGGCTGTTTCTATTTTCTTGACTTTGTAGATAATGCTGCTATGAACACACCAGATATGTACAAGATAATGCTTATTTAGTTCAAATTACAGTATCCTGCCTGTGTTTTAACTATCATTCATAGACACAGGTAGCTCAGCTTCTATTTCTGATGTCTACACAATTTCATTCACCCAAGACTTTTCCAGGCTACGAGATTTAACAGAAAAGTTGTAGAGATAGTAATGGTCTTATGGGACAGGAAAACCAAAACTTTAAATTGAAAAATCGATTCTCTCCTCTCTTTTTGGTCAGCTCACCTCTGGGGATTTCTAACTGATTTCTAATATGTTTTCAGGACTTGCTCTTACTGGCTGCTCTCACTTCCTCTCATTTTTGCTCTTCACCCACTTCCTCTCATTTCCTGCAGGAAACCCACATGGTTTTTACATTATTGTATACAGCAGTTCACCTTTCTCCATCCCTTCCTCCCAAAGCCAGCTCTTGGCCAATCTTTGTGCGTACAAATACCACTAAAATGCGTAGTCAAACAAAAGAGTTCAAGATTTCTTCTCTAACAGACTCTATTCTCTGTAAAATGAAGTTGGATATTTAAGTAGCATTTTATTTATCTGTTAAACCAGGAAAATGAAGGGTTTGAAATGGAAGCCTCCCAGTACTTATCCTAAGTAATTTAAAACAATTCAGAAATTTAAAATTGCTGTGTGTATCATTCCACCCTCCTCATTATAATCATATGTGAGTGAAAACTATTCATCTTTTAGACTCTGGAAAATACCATATTATGTAAACTAAGTTGTTTTGTCATTGTAAATGAATGCTGCTAGTTACAACAATATCATCTTTGAAAATAGGTGGGGGATGAACCGAGCAATAATTGTACATCTGGAATGCATCTAGGACAGATGTGGGGAAAGTATAATGACCAAAAGGCTCAGACTAAATTATTGAGTAAGGTAAGGGAATGCAGTAGGTACATAATTTGCTATATCTTAGGAAAATAAGCAAAAAAGAAGGAGAAGGCAGATATTCTTGAATTAAAAGATTATAAAATAAAAGAAAATATAGGAAGTAAACATTTGTAGTGGAGGATTAAAGAATTAGAAAGAGGCTAGGGAAAGAATTTAGGATTTGGAAACCAGAGAAGATGGAAAAAACAAAAGTCATAAGGGAAAACAGCTTCAGTCTAAATGTTGGAATTTTTTCTGAAACTCGTAACTTTACCTTCCTCATAGGCTGAAAGAAAATTAATCTAATTGTGCAAGGATTCAAGTAGCAAGATCTGACAAATCAGATTTCAACTTATCAAGACAATGTTGGCCTCTATCCAAGCTCAGTAATGGTCTTTTCTAGGCATGTGCAATGTGTTTGTGACTTGTTCTTTTGTTAGTAACTATCAGCCCTCAGGTTATGCACCACAGAAACATTGTTGACTGTCATTCCATTCTTGTGACTGATCATAGATTGGACTCCTGTGTTCCATAGGGTTTTCAGGGCTAATTTTTCCATAAAGAGATCCCTAGACTTTTCTTTCAATCCATCTTCATCTGGAAACTCTACTGAAACCTGTTGAGCATCACAGCAGCATACACACATCATAACAACATGGCTAGTGACTGTTTCTTAGGTATGAAAATCAGGAAATTAACCAAGTCTTTTGCACAAGTGACAATTCTATCACTGAACCACAAATATCCTCCTTTGTGCTTTAGATGCCATCGAAGATGAGGAGATAGCTCATGTATTCTAACTAGATAATGATACCCCAACTTTTACAGTTTAGGGATTATGTGGGAGAAACAGTCTTTGTATGGGTAATCTTCACCTGTGTGATATTTTTGTACCTGAAAACCTGCTGGAGGGTCAAGTATGAGTCAGTATATACTTGAAGGCAAACAACAACAATATGACAGGACGGGTGGATTGGCCATTAACTTAGGAGCAAAAATCAATAGACTCGAAGGCACATAACAACAACAACAACAACACTGCTCAAAGCAGATATATATTTATATATATATTTTTTTTTTGCTACTAGTTAAGTGAACTACTGTTAGTTTTAAGAAGACTTCAGAAGGTTTTTGTTTGTTTGTTTAAGGTTTAACAATTACCTCAGGGCAATAGTTTCAGGGATTCATCCAACCTTTATGGTGGTAAGAATTCTGGAGTCCTTGAAAATTTGAAATTTTATTCTGTAATCTTACCCTTTTGATTAAGATTCTTCTATAGAATACTTAATAAAAATATTCAGTAATGGTAGTTAAGCACCATCAAGTCCTAGTCTCATGGGAAAAGGAGACACGTAGCCATACATTGCATATCCCCTTCTTTTATTCCTGACTCCCTTGCCTCTGTTGATCAAGTTGGATATTGTTTTGCACTTTCAAGATGGAACCAACCCATAGCTGGCCTTCCAGCAGGTTTCAAGAGGCTGTAAATAGCACAGGAGGGGAATGTCCACCTTACTTCTGTGAAGAAGTTAGTAGATTAAAACTGCATGCCTTTGGGTTGGCAGTGCAACTCCATACCAAGAGAACACTAGACCTCCCTCCTTCCCATTAGGCCCTCAGAACACTTGTGCCTTGGATAACCATTTGAAAATGTTAAGATACCATGCTCTGTGCAATGAACTAGGAAGTAGAATACTCACTAATCTTGTATTAGACTAATTAATTAGATGTGGCATAAAATCATGACCCTAAATGTCCAAACCAAGAAATAAAATCTCATGAGGCTTTAGCTAACACATAATCAACTTAGCAAATACTTTTTCTTTTTTATTATTGTATACTTAACACACAACTTTTTCCAGTTTTTCTTACAGATAAGGCCCACGATAGGACACTATTTAGATCTGTTCTTCATAGAGTTGCCATTAGTCATACTAGTTTTGTTTTTGTTAATTATATATCACCTAACAACAACCACCACCACCACAACTTATTTACAAGAATAAGCTGTGTGCAACCTTGCCTTTAATGAATGAACACTTTTGCAACCTTAAACTTACCTATTTCCACTCCCTTCTGCCCTTTGGTAACCACTAATAAACTTTGTTCTGTGTACAATTATCTTTCTTGTAATTTTATATAAGAGAGATTATATAATATTTATTTGTCCTGTGGTTGACTTACTTCAATCAGCACATCTTTCCTCTCTATTTAGAAGGTAATATTCAGTAATATTTAACTTTTCCTGCTGGGAGAGTAGTATTCCATTGAGTACATATAGCACATTTTGTTTATAAATTCTTCTGTTGATGGGCATTTATGCTGTTTCCAAATTTGGGACATTATGAATAGTGCTTCAGTGAATGTAAGAAAACCAGTTACTATAATACACCAGTAGAATAAAAGAAAAGAAATTAATGTTTATCATCTCTATTGATGCTGAAAAAGCATTTGGTAAAATCCAATACTCTTTTTCAAATAAAAACTCTAAAGAAAATCAGAATAGAAGTAAAATTTCTCTGTATACTTCTGACCATATATGAAAAGCCAACAGGCAATACTACATTTAATAGAGAAAGATCAAGAGCTTTCTTTTTGAAATCAGCCACAAGACAAGGATACCTATCTTTATCATTTTTACCTACTGTTATATTAGATGTCTTACCTAGTCAGAACAATAAGACAAGAAAAATAAATAAAAGGTATCCAGATTAGAAAAGAAAAAAAACCATCTCTATTTATAGATGATATGATTCTATGTATAGAAAATCTCCAAAGTCCACAAAAACTTTCTAGATTAAATAGGGAAATTTAGAAAATTTGCAAAGTACAAAGTCAACAAACAAAGTCAGTTAGGCTAATTTACAACAATGAGAAATTTGAAAGAGAAGCTAAGGAAATAATTACAATTATGATAGCATTTAAGAGAGGAAAAAAGTGTTTTAAAATAATTTTAACCAGGTATGTGAAAGACTTACACAATAAGAATTATAAAACACTACTAAAGTTTATTGACGTTGAAAAATTTCAGAAAATACCATATAAACAGCAGCCAATGGTAATGAAGGAGAAAGTGGATATTACAATGAAGGCATTGGCAAAAAATAAGGCCCCTGGAATCAGTGAGATACTAAATGACTTTTTCAATTAACAGATGTAGCCTTGGATGCACTCACAAGTAACAGCATGCTCCAGGAAATTTGGAGGACAGCTGTCTTGCCAACAGATTGGAAGAGGTCCATATTTGTTCCCATTCCCAAGAAAGGTGATCTAACTGAATGTGGTAGCTATTTAATAATATCATGAATATCACATGTAAGCAAAATCCTGTTGAAGATCATTCAAAAATAGAACATAAATAGGGAACTGTCAGACATTTAAGCAGGATTTAGAAGAAGCTGTGGCACCAGGGATATAATTGCTGATGTCAGATGGATCCTGGCTGAAATGAAAGAATACCAGAAGAATGTCTATTTGTGCTTTATTGACTATGCAAAGCCATTTGACTATGTGGATCATAACAAGTTGTGGCTGACATTGAGAAGAATGGGAGTCCCAGAGTACTTGATTGTGCTCATGAGAAACCTATACCTACACCAGGAAGCTGTTGCATCAACAAAGCAGGGATATTGCATCGTTTAAAATTAAGAAGGGAATATATCAGGGTTATATTCACTCTCGATACCTTTTCAATATGTATGTTGAGCAAATTGTGTGAGAAGCTGGACTCTATGAGGAAGAATGTGGAATGAGGATTAGAGAGAGACTCATTAATAACCTGTGTTATGCAGGACTGCAGCCTTCAGTGTGGACTGAGGCTCAGTGTCAAGAAGAAAAAGATTCTCACCACTGGACCAATCGGTAGCATCAGGATGGATGGCAAAGAGATTGAGATTGTTCACAACTTCAGTTTGCTCGGCTCCATGGTCAACACTCTTGGCACCAGAGGCCAGGAAATCAAAAAACATATTGCGATGGGAAAGTCTGCTGTTAGGGACCTCTCTAAAGTACTCAAGAGCAGCGGTGTCTCTCTGGAGACTAAGGTGCGCCTGATAACAGGCCATGGTCTTTGCAATCACTTGTTATGCACCAGAGAGTTGGATAATGACTAGGGAGGATAGAAGGAGAATCGACGCCTTTGAGCTGTGATGCTGGAGAAGAGTATTGAATGTATCATGGACTGCCAAGAAAACGAACAGATTCATCCTAGAGAGGGTTAAACCAGGCTACTCCTTGGAGGCAAGGATTCTGGGGCTCCATCTGACATACTTTGGACATTTAAGGAGGGACAGGTCCTTGGAGAGGGACATCATACTTGGTAGGGTAGAGGGACAGCGCAGGAGGGGAATACCCTCTATGAGGTGGATTGATTCAGTGACTGTGGTAATGGGGATGGGTGTGTCAGAGGCAGTGCGATTTGCGCAGGATAGAGCAGAGTTTAGGGCTGTTGTACATAGGGTCGCTATGAGTCACAAATGACTCGACGGCACACAACAACAACAACAACAACAACAACAACAGCATGCAGATGACACAAGCTCCTTGCTGAAAGTGAGAAGGACTTAAAGAAGCACTTATTGCAGAAGATCTAGTAATGCAGCCTTTAATATGGATTGCATCTCAATATAAAAAAAAAGATTCTTTCACTGGACCAATAGGCAACATCATGATGTTGGAGAGGAGATTGAAACTGTCAAAAACTTTACCTTGGATCTACAGTTAACATCCTTGACACCAGCAGTCAGGAAATAAGGAGACATATTGTACTTGGAAAGTCTGCAGTTAGGGACCTCTCCAAATTATTGAGGACTAATGATGGCAGTGTTTGAGGACTGAGGTATGTCTGATTCAGGGCATGGTCTTCCTGATTACTTGCTATGCGTCTGAGAGCTGAACAATGAATAGGGATTACAGAAGAATTGATGACTTTGAATTGTGGTGCTGGAGAAGAGTACTGAACATCCCATGGATTGCAAAACAAATAAGCAAATACGTCCTGGAAAGGGTATAGTGGGATGCTCTTTGGAGACAAGAATGATGAGGCTTTACCTCACATACTTTGGGCATATTGCTAGCAGGAGTGGAGGGTAGGTGAAGGAAAGGAAGACCCTTGACCAGATGGATTAACACAGTGACTGCCACAACGGGTTCTAGTGTGTCTGGAAGTGTGAATATGGGACAGGGTAGAAGATGGTTCAGATCTGTTGTTTATAGTGTTGTTATGAGTCATACTTGACTTGATGGCACCTAACAACAATAGCAACAAATGAAAATTATTAAAGAAGATTTTTAATTGTCATCTAAATGTCAACTGTCTTTGCGCCAGAAATAGAAAAATGCATCTCCAACTTTATATGGCAACTTAATAAATTTAGTTATTAGTAAATAGCTAAAGGAAAGCAAATACCTTTTATAAAAAAATAAACATAGGCTGTTGTTGTTATTGTTGTTGTTAAATACTGTCAAGTCATAGACCACTCATAACGACCCTATGAACAAAAGACCTGAACACTTGTATAACTTTCATTATTTCTCTAAATTCATAGAGTTTTTGGAGGCAAGCTATTTCAAAAGTGGATGCCACTCCTGATTCCAAGCTTGTTTTAAATTGGAGAGCTCCACCAAACAATGTCCATCATGGGTAACCATTATCACATGTGACACATCAGTATCACATTGTTTTCCCTCACAACAATCACAAATTACCTCTGTACAGCAAACAGAGGAGTGCTATACTATTTAGAAGAATGTTTTACTAAAAATAATTAAAACAGGCCAGAGGACTGCAGGCCCGAGGGCCCAAATGCCTTTCTAAATATAAGGCTAAATCCAATCAGTTCACACCCAATTGTAAGCAACAGTCCTAAAGAAGCCTCAGCCAAAACAGAAAACATACCTTTGTAGAATACAGTTGTCTGCTCATCTTCCCAAACTGGAAAGCAGCCCCAAACTGGCAACCAAATGCCTTTTTAAATATGAGGCTAAAGCCAATCAGCTCACACTCAACTGAGAGCAACAGTCCCACCGAAGACTCAGCCAAAACAGAAAACACGCCTTTGTAGAATTCAGCTGCTCCACTCCTCTTCCTGAAGTGGAAAGAAGCCAAACTACAGGTTATACACATGTATGTCACCTAGTAGGATGTACAGGTAGCAGCAGATTGATTACATCTGAGGAACGACTCATTGGAGAAGTTCAATAATAGTGGTGAAAACTAAGGCAGGTGCTGATTGTGGAACAGACCATCAACTACTCATATGCAAGTTCAAATTAGAGCTAAAGAATGTTAAATCATATCCATAGAAATAAAAATTTGAAAAAAAATTAAAAAAAGAAATAAAAATTTGACCTTGAGTCTATCCCCTGTGAATTTACAAACCAACTCAGGAATAGGTTTGAGGCCTTGAACACTAATGAATGAAACCCAGATGAGCTGTAGGAGGATATAAAAAATTTTGTCCATGAAGAATGCAAAAAATCATTAAAAAGAAGGAAGAAGAAGAAAAGACCAAAATGGATGTAAGAAGAGACTGTGAATATTGCACTAGAGCACCAAGAAGCCAAAGCAAAGGCAAGAAATTAAGGAGCTCAATAGAAACTTTCAAAGGGAAGCTCAGGAAGTAAAGGCAAAATATTGTAATGAAATGTGCAAGAAGCTGGTGTTGAAAATCAAAAGGGCTGAACTTGCTCAGCATTTCTTAAGCTGAAGGAAGTAAAGAACATACTCAAGCTGCGAGTTGAAATGCTTAAGGATATTATGCGCAGAATACTGAATGATTCAGAAAGCATTAAAAGAAGATGGAAGGAATACACAGAGCCATTGTACCAAAATGAAGTGGCTGATACAGAAGAATTTCAATAAACTATGTATGATCCAGAGGCAATGGTGATGGAGGAGGAAGTTCAGGCCGCTCTGAAGGACTTGGCAAAAAAAATAAAGACCCAGCAATTGATGGAATACAAGTTAATGTATTTCAACAAACAGATGCCGTCCTGGATGTGCTCAACAGGTTATGACAAGAAATATGAAGGGCAACTACCTGACCAAGTGACTGAAAGAGTTCTATATTTATTTCCATTAAAAAAAAAGTTGGCAAGACAAAGTGTGGAAATTATCGAACAACATCACTAATATCACACACTAGCCAAATCCTGCTGAAGATTTCCAGAAACAACTGGAACAGTACATTAACAGAAAATTACCAGAAATGCAAGCTGGGTTTAGAAGAGGTCATGGCACTAGAAATATTGCCAGTGTCAGATGGATCTTGGCATCAAGCAAAGAATGGATGTTTGTGTTTCATTGACTGTGCAAAGGCATTTGACTATGTGTGTCATAACAAATTGTGGCTAACCTTGAGGAAAATGGGAATCTCAGAACACATTGTTGTGCTTGTGTGAAGCCTATACTTGAATCAGGAAGTAGTCCTCAGAACAGAGCAGGGAAGCACTGCATAGTTCAAAATCAGGAAAGGAGTGCTTCAGGGGTGCATCCCGTGTGCATAACTTTCAATCTATATGCAGAACAGATTATCTGGGAAGCAGAGCTTTAGGAATGTGGCATCAAGATTGGAGGTAGAATTATCAGAAACCTACATTATGCAGATGATACAACCTTGCTTGCTGAAACCGAAGAAGACCTGAATGAAGCACTTGCTTCCGAAGATTAAGAACTGTAGTCTTGAATATGGATTGAAGCTCAACCTCAAGAAGACCAAGATTCTCACCACTGGGCCGATTGATAGCACCATGATAGATAGATAAGAGATTAAAGTTGTTAACAATTACAGCTTGCTTGGGACTACAGTCAATACCCTTTACACCAGCAGTCAGGAAATTAAAAGACAGATTGCATTGGGAAAATTTGCCATCAGGGACCTCTCCAAAGTGCTGAAAAGCAATGATATCAGTTTAGAGACTAAGGTGCGCCTCATCCAGGCCATGAACTTCACAATTACTTTTTATGCTTCAGAGAACATAATAATAACAATAATAATACAGATGACACAACCCTGCTTGCTGAAACTGAGGAGGACCTGAAGCACTTGCTTCAGAGGGTCAAGGACTGCAACCTTAAATATGGCTTAAGGCTCAATGTCAAGAAGACAAAGATTCTTATCACTGGAGCAATTGGTAGCATCAGGAGGGATGGTGAAGAGATTGAGATTGTTCACAGCTTTAGTCTGCTTGGCTCCACAATCAACACTCTTGGCACCAGCAGCCAAGAAATTAAAAGACATATTGTGATGGGAAAGTCTGCTGT
>NW_006399938.1:5848475-5880521 GCF_000299155.1 Elephantulus edwardii | reverse complement strand
CCTTCTAGGAAATGGATTGATTTGGTGACTGAAGTAATCAGGATGAGTGTGTCGGAGACAATGAGATTGGTACAGGACAGAACAGAGTTTAGGGCTGTTGTACATAGGGTAGCTATGAGTCACAAACAACTCGACGGCACATAACAACAACAACAAGGATGACAGAAGAATTGATGCCTTTAAGTTGTGGCACTGGAGAAGTGTCTTGAACATACCATGGACTGCCAAGAAAACAAATAGGTCTGTCTTGGAGTGGATGAAACCAAGTTTCTCTTTGGAGGCTAGGATTTTGAAGCCCTATCTCACATTCTTTGGGCATGTGGCCTGGAGAGAACAGTTCTTGGAGAAGGACATCATTCTTGGAAGGGTGGAGAGACAGTGAAGGAGAGGAAGACCCCAGATGGGATAGATTGATACAGTAACTAGGGCAATGAAGGTTGGTGTGATGGAATGAGGGAGACTGGCTCAGGACAGAGCAGGGTTCAGAGCTGCTGTACATTGGGTCACTTTGAGTTGCAGGCAACTGGATGGCCCATAACAACAAACAACAACAAAGGAAAGTTAAAGATGAAGAGTAAAGGAGATACACTAACATTTTCTGATTTCAAAACATAGGGATTCAATGTGTCAGGTTGCTAATTAAAAGTTTAGTCATCAAAATCTAACAGTCACTCTCCTAGGAAAAGATGGATAGTCAACTCTCAGATAAAGATTTAGAACTTCAGAAACTTTACGGAATATTGAAGAGATTATTTTCACTCTAGATTTTATTGTTGTAAATGCAGTTGTCAACAATTTTTACATTAAAGAAAAACAAAAATAAAGAAAAAAGTGAAAAAGACAAATGTGTTAAGAATGAAAATGAAGTCTCTTCCCTGATTATTTATTCTTGCCATTGAATTCTAAGTAGTAAAAGCCAACCTGTCTTCATAAACACCACAGTGTGTTTGTACCACATTTTCCGTTGTTGTCCTTAAGTATAAATTTCATTGAAAAGAACTGGTCTCGTTAGCAAAATAACTGTGCAATTAACTTTGTCTCTGGGGAACTCTGGGACAAATAACAGTCTCCAAGATAAGTCAACAGTTTACAGAACATCTATAGACCTTTCACAAAAATGTAACAAGAGATGAAGTCTGAGATGGCATGAGAAGGAGTTCCGAAAGAAAACTCCAGCTCACTGCCCCACAGTCAGTATTATTATGGTTAAAAATAAAATAAAATAAATAGCCCTTTATCATCCCAACAGCAAAAAATTGTTTCTTCACATCTGCAAATAACACTTTCTTTTTTTCCCCAGATAACAATTTCAAGTTCAAGCAGAACTGTAGAATCTTTGTTTCAATGCATGAAAATGTGCAATCCTTCAAATGCTTTTTGGCCAAAGTAGACTTTATCATCCTTCCATGCTACTGACTGGCAAAATAAGAAAATAGAACAGAACACAGGATGTAAAATCAAACAGACATAACTTTTGCTCTTTTATTATGCAATGAACAAGCTAACTAGAGATTCAGAATTATCTTAAATAGTTCTTGTCTCTTAAAGCAGAAATCCCAGCTCTTGTGTAATTGAAATAGAATTGTCACCATTTGACCTCTTCCTTAGCCTATTTCAGAATGAAAATATAATTAAGGTAGTCCCAAGAGCATGAAGAGAATGAGGAGCTTTCTGCAGTTTTGTGTTACACAAGCAGGAAGGAAGCCTAGAAAAAGACAAAATTACTGTACCAGACTCAGATCAAACTTAATCACCCGCTCACATGATGTAAATGCCTTTCTGATCTTTTAAGCTTGTCTGTCATGTGTCTGTGGAGACTGTGCTTGTCAAAGTGAAAAGTTGTGAAGGAAATCTGATAGTAGCAGCCTATTACAGACATTAAAGTGGAAAGCCTTCATGAAACCAAATAAAGTATCCACTAAAGAAAAAAAAAATCGTAAGGGCCCATGTTCCATAAAAAAGATTGGAATTACCTAGTGATGATAAAAACAAAAACCCCTCCTCATGCCATTGAGTCAGAACCGGATCATAGCTAGCCTTCCCCTAGATTTTTAGAGACTATATAGGAAGGACTCGTCCTTGCATAAGGACACAATACTTGGAAGGGCGGAGTGACAGCACAGGAGAGGAAGACCCCAGATGAGATGGATTGACACAGTGACTGGAATAATGGGGTAGATGTGTCAGAGAATTGGCTCAGGATAGAGTTGGGTTTAGAGCTGTTGTACATAGGGTTGCTATGAGCGGTAAGTGACTTGATGGCACATAACAACAACAAATCATATAGGAGACTATTTTCCACTTTTCTCCTATGGAGTCACTGGTGGATTCCAACAGCCCATTATTTTGTTGACAGCATGACTCCCTATCCTGTGGGCCACCAGTGCTCTCAGGTTATAATGTATCATCACACTTAATGGTCATTTTTACCTTCAGATTCTTTCATTAATATGACAAACATGAGTATGCACAGCTATCTTTCAGTTCAAAAACATCCACAGGAAAACAACAAGGATCACAGAGGATCAAGCATTTGAGGATGAGACTGGGTGGGACATTACAAAGACATTAAGTACAAAAAGAAGTGTGGAGAGACCATTGCAGAACTTTTAAATTATCCAAATTAATCCTTATGTAAACAAAAACTATGAAAAACATTGATGCAGTAAGCCTGAAGATGTATACTTTGAACTCAGATTTTATGTGATTTTCTAGTTGACAAACTATAAATGAGTTACATAATTTCTCTGAACCTCAATTTTTCTCAGTGGTATTATGAGATAACATAAGAATTGTGAGGATTAAATAATATATGTCATTAACAAAACAGCCTCAAACTTTTTGTCTTTCAGTCATAGTTGTGCATAGCTGATGTTCCATCAGGTTTTTGGAGGCAATAAATCACAAAGGAAGTGATTGCCCATATTTCTTCTGCAGACAATTTGGTGGATTTGATTCTCTTGGGTTTGGGTTGGTAGTACAACTCCTTATTCACTAGGCCAACAAAGCTCTCTATTTTACGTATTGTTATTGCTGAGTGCCATCAAGTTGAATATGACAGAACAACTGATCTAAACCATGTCCTAGCCTGTAAACAACCAATCTGAGCCATGTTCTATTCTGTGTCATCCTTATCATCTCTGATATACTTGATCTTACTGCTGCAGCCATTGCGTCAATCCATTTTCTCTCTTTCACTGACCCTGCACCTTTCCAAGCATGATATTCTTTTCCAAGGAATAACATCTCCTAATAATATGCCTAAAATATGTGAGATGAAGTGTCTCCACCCTTGCCTCCAAAGAGCACTCTGGCTTCATTTTCTCCAAGACATACCTGTTTGATCTTCTGCCAATCCATGGGATACTCAGTCCTCTTCTCCAGCCCCACAACTCAAAGGCATACATATTTCTTCTATCATCCTTGTTTCTTAAGTGGCACACCATCTTCAGACCCTAAGCAGCCAGCCAGAATGCCTGGAACCATTTTTCCTGGAAATTCAGTAGTTTCAGGCAAGCCGTGCCTGCTATTTGCTTGTTTTTATGGCTTCTCATTGAGGATGTTTGCTTCAAAATATACATCTCAACATTAAGAAAAAAAGGGTCTTTGCTACAGAACTTACAGTCAACATTATGATAAATGACGAAAAGATTGGAGCTGTCAATGATTTTATTTTGTTTGGATCAACAATCAACACTGTTGGTACTAGCAGTCAGGAAATTAGGAGAGGTATTGCATTTGGCAAATCCACTGTCAGGAAGTTCATAAAAATGCTGTGGAGTGCTTTAGTTTAAAGACTAAGGTGTGCCTGATTCAGGTCATGGTCTTCACAATCACCTGCTATGCATCAGAGAGCTAGACAATGAATAAGGACGACAGAAGAAGAATTGATGCCTTGTGGTATCAGAGAATCCACGTGGACTATCCCATGTACTGTAAAAAACCAAACCAAACCAAACAAAACACAACCAAAAAAACCACCTAACAAAAACTAAACCAAAACAAACAAACCACATATGTGTTGGGAAAAAGTGCAGTCAGAGGGCTTCTTGGAAGCAAAGATGGCGAAGTATCATCTTTCCTACTTTAGACATGTGGATAGGTGAGGCTATTCCTTGGGAAAGGACATATTGCTTGAGTAGATAGAAGATCAACAACGGAGAACAAGACCTCCAATGGGATGGATTGACACAACAATAGACTTTCGTATGTCAGAGATGATGAAGATAGTGTAGGATAGGACAGGATTCAGGTCAGCTGTTCATAGGATAACTGTGAGTTGTATTGACTCAACGGCACCTGACCACCACCACCTCCACCACCACCACCACATTGTTGTTGTTGTTGTTATGTGCCATCGAGTCACTTGCGACTCATAGCGACCCTATGTACAACAGCCCTAAACCCTGCTCTATTCTGTGCCAATTGCACTGCCTCTGACACACCCATTCCGATTACCCCAGTCACTGAATCAATCCACCTCATAGTGGGTCTTCTTATCCTGTACCGTCCCTCCACCCTACCAAGCATGATGTCCTTCTCCAAGGACCGGTCCCTCCTTACAACATGTCCAAAATGTGTCAGACGAAGCCCTAGAATCCTTGCCTCCAAGGAGCAGCCTGGAGTGGTAAGAAGCTGTACTGCAATACCAAAGGCACACAGTTTGAATCCACCACCTGCTCCTAAGAAGAAAGATTAGTGATTTCCTTGCAAGCAATTAGATGCCTCTACAAACCCACGGGAGGGTTGCTGTGGGTTGGTTCTTACTCGATAGTACACAACAACAGCAACAACATTCCAGGTATAGCCTTACCTGCCAATGTGTTGTGTAGAGTGAAATGGCTTGCGTGGTGCTACTTACTTTATAGTTTGTGTATCTATATACTTGCTTGTTCATTGTTTATAGTGAATGCAAAGTACTTCTATCTCAGTTGATATCCTCAGGTAGCGAGGCACTTTCAGCTTAAGGAAGATTGAGAAGAAAGATTGGCTATCCACTTCTGAAATAACTGGCCTTCAAAAACCCTATGAACAAATCTTAACAATGACACATTAAACAATTAAAGTAACTTCAAATCATAGTTCAACAAGTTAACTTGTTAAAATATTTTAAATTTATTTGAATGTGTGATAGGACTGTATTTTTCCAATTCACAAGATTAACAATGTTTGAGAATGAAGATTAAATTCTTCAGCCTTCTCTATTCGCTGTCTAACTTTCATGTGCATACAAAGCAATGAATAAATCATAGCTTGAATCAGGTGCATCTTACTCTACAAACTGCTACATGATTAAGCATTATATGTACAACAACAGCCCAGAATAAGAGGTACATTGCAAAGAGTACTAGGGGGTGAGGTTGGAAGGAGATAATTGTGGAACAATGAAAAAAAATTTTTTAGAGTGTACTGGGAAGGGGGAAGGTAGGGAGAAGGGGGATAATGTGCAACAACAAATAAATGAATATCTAACTTTCCTGTAAACTTTCATTAGTACCACAATTAAAATTTGTAAAATATTGATTTTTAAAAAAGATGAAATTCTGGACATGGTTAGAATGAAGTCATAGCATGCAAAAATTAGGAGAAATTATTAAAATTATTGTGAAGTTAGAAGAGTGACTTTCAAATACAGAGGTTTTTGGTTTTTTCTCTTTCTTGAAAGCTTTGGAATTATTTTAAAATTATTTCTTTTACCATGAGATCATACATAATGTAGTTTCTTTTTTATAATTCAGAAGAAACCAAAATTTCTTTTCCATCCTTCTAGATAGTAGGACCAAGTTCTAGTGGCTTGTTGTTGTTTCTATGTACTGTTGAGTTGAAACAGCAGGTTTTCAGAGGCTGCAAAAACCATGAGAAGAATTTGTCTATCTTTCTCCCCTGGAGCAGTAGGTGAGTTTGAATCTCAGGCCTATTGGCTGGCAGTAAAGCTCCTCACCACTAGGCTACCAGAGCTCCAGTTGTATTGCCAACATAAAGGTATCCAGTTTCTAATCCACCAGGTGCTTCATGGGAGAAAGATGGGCAATTTCTTCTGCTGTGATTTACTGCCTTTGAAAACCCATTGGAGGTTCAGCTACGGGTTGGTTTTGAGTCAATGATATACAATAGCAACAACAATAACAATCACAACTACTACTACATTCCAGTCTATTCTGACTCACAGCAACCCTCTGTTAGGTTTCCAAGACTTAAATTTTAAGAAAGGAAATTGTGTCCATCTTTCTTCTACAAAGTAACCTGAAACCAACCATCTTTCAGTTTACAACCCAACACAATTTGCAGTATCCACCAGGGCTCCTTTTTTCTCTTTCCCCACATATAGACAAGCTAAATGTGAATGAGGTCATAGATGTAAATTATTCTGAACATTTTATTTTTTGTTAATACCTTACCATGAGCATTCACTCATTTTGAAGATCTGAAATATTTAGATACTATTTTCTCTCATTTTCATTTGTCTTCATAGTCTGATTTTGAGCTAGAATTTGAAGCAGACATAGTGAGTTTCTTGTAAAAAAATCCCCCCCCCAAAAAAAAACCCCACACACAGAGAGAAAAGCTTGTTCCCATGAGATTGTCAGCCAAATTTTGCAGACTCAAGATGTTTAGAGAGCTTGGATAATCATCACAATTTTTGGACGCCTATCTGATGTAATCATTAATGCCAAACCTTGAGGGTCTCATTATTAGTGTTAGTATGATTCAATATGAGATATTTGTGTTCTTGGCTTGTTGATAAAAGATAATTATAAGATTTCTTAATTGAAATTTAATTGGAGGTACAAAGTAATACATGTCAGCTTACAAAGTACCACAGTTAAGCAATTTGCTCTAGAAGACTAAATGAGAAGAAAAGAAATTAACACATTCTTAAAACTACTAAGTGATAATTAGTTAGAATAATTACTTGATTCCTCTATAAGGAATTATTGATTAACACATTATTGTCACAGCTAGAACTTTAAAAAATGTAGGTGAAGGCTGTTTTTGCTAGTTTGTTTTGGTTCCTGAAATATCTTTCAACACTCTCTTTAGATCCACATACACACCTAAACAAGAAAACAAAATCCCAAGGGGATACTCTCCCACTCATATTTAAATTTCATATTTTTAAAGTGAAAGTTTATGCATATAAGTTTGGTTCCCATGTAACAATTTTTGCACAAATTCTTCAGTAACATTAATGGCATTTATCACAATGTGTCAACAACCTTTAACCACACTGCCTCTGAAAACCAGCTATGAGCCTGTTCTGGCTCAATGGCACACAGCAACAGCAGCAGAATGCAATTTGAGTTCTTTTCACATTCTTATTCTATTTTATTTGGGACACTTTATAGTGACCTTAATCAAAATAATCAATTGGAAGCTGGGCATCATCGAGTTTATCTAACCTCACAATAGACTTCTTCTTCTTCTGTTTTGTTCCTTGAGATTAAAGATTTTTTTTTTGTCTTGTGTTTCAGATAGTTGCTCACAAGTTTTTAAGACCCTACACACAAGTCACTTTATTGTTGTGTGTGACTGTGTAGCTGACTCTCCAGTGGGTTTTCAGAGGCAATAAATTACATGGAGGACATTACTTGTGCTTTTCCCATATTCATGTTATTAGGATGTAGACTATGATTTCTGAGAATGATGTTATGACAGTGAATCAGTTATTCAGTAAGAGTAGAATCCTGAATTTTCAAATCTGTAAAAATAATCTTGGAAGATATTTACTTATATTTGTGAATTACCTTTCCTTATCTGTAAATATATGTGCCTGCCCCTACATATCTGTGTTTACTTAAATATGCTTCAAGGGAGAACTGGTGACACCGTGCATAATATTTCAGGGCTGCTAATCACAAGATTAGCAACTCAAATTTACCATGATGCATCACGGGAGAAAAATTGTCCTGGCTCGTACTGTAAAGATTTTCAGCTCTGGAAACTCAATTGAGGGTGATTAGGAGTCATAATTACCACAAGAATCATAGAGCAGTCAGGAGATCAGTAGATATATTGCATTAGGAAAGTGTGTAGTCAGAGATCTCTCCAAATTATTGAGGAACGAAGACTAAGGAGCACCTGCTTCAGGCCACAGTCTTCAATCGCTCACTATTAATCTCAGAGTAGACAATGATTAAGGATGAAAGAAGAACTTACGTCTTTGAGAAGTGGTGTTGGAGAATACTACTGAGTAGCCCATGGACTAACAGAAGAATAAATAGATATATCCCGGAGAAAGTGCAGCCAGAGTGCTCCTTGGAGGTAAAGATGACAAAGCTATATTGCACATACTCTGGGCATATTGCTAGGAAAGGCTATTCCTTGGAGGGGGACATCATGCTTGGAAAGGTCAGCAAAAGAGGAAAAGACCCTCAACTGGATGAACTGATGCTCTCACTGAAGCAATGGGCTCAAGTATGTAAAAATGATGAAGATTGTACAGGAAAGGACAGGGTTCAGATCTGTTGTTCACAGGGTCATTGAGTCATAATAAAAAAGCACGTAACAATAACAACATGAGTCAGAATTGACTCAACAGCAGTGGCTAGAGATACTTTTGTGTGCTGATGAAATAATGCATTGTGTGTGATGATTATTTATCCAAATGTTCAGATCCATCAGCAGTTCCATAGGAGAAAGGCAAGTAATCTTCACCCTGAAAGGTCCACAGTCTTGGAAACCTGGGTTGCCATGAGTTGGAACTGACTACAGCAATGCATTTTGAGTTATTATCACAACTTAGTACATATCACACCACTAGAGCTTCTTATGGCTAAAAATGCTTCTCTCTGTCCTCTTTTCCACACACACCTGCACTTTCTCATATACAACTGTACCTATGCCCTCCATAGGTGCTTGCATACTAATTTTGTTTATATTGTTCCCACTACGTGCACATTTGCTGCTACTCTTATTATTAATAATAACAATAAAGACAAAAACCAAGTCTACAATCCAATGTGTACTTTCTTGTCTTTTCCTCTTCTCTTTGGTAATTATAAATGAACAAAGGTCTCTTTCTATAAGTATATGTATCTATTTTTGTCTTCTTATAAAAGAGGGATCATACAATATTTGTCATTATATATTTCACATATTTCACTATGGGAGTTCTACTGGCTTAGTTCTAAGAAGCTGAGTTATAATCTCAAAGAAGCAGTTCATAAACCATCACTTGCTCTGAAGGAGAAAGATGGACAATCTCCTCTCATGAAATTTACTGCCTCTAAAAATCTTTTGGGGGGTCATCTATGGGTCAGTTTCTGATTCAAGAGTTGTTGTTGTTGTTATGTGCCGTCGAGTCACCTGTGACTCATAGCGACCCTATGTACAACAATAATAACACATTTCACTTAGGATTGTGCCACCTCAGTTCATTCACTTTCAAGACCTCATTATTGTTCTTTATGGTTGTATAGTATTCCATTATGTATATGTATCATAATTTGCTTATTTATTCATCCATTTACATATTTTTGATATTATGAATAATATAGCAATGTATATAGTTGTACATAGGTATGTTTATATAAATATTGTTAAGGTCTCTATGGTTTATAATATAATAGATCTCTGGTTGTGTAGTAATGTGTTATGTGTTCGACTGCAAACGGAAAAGTCATCTCTTTGAATCCATCAACTCTTCCATGGGAGAAAAATGGAAAGTCTCCTATAGTAAAGGTATCTTGTCTCAGAAATTCAAAGGAGGGGTGGAATGAGTCAGAATCAAGTTGACAGCAATGAGTTTGGGTTTCTTTTCATTTGTTTAATTGGTTCCACATATGTCTTGGAAGAAGTGTAGCTATAATTCTCCTTTGAGACAAGGATGACAAGACTATCTTATATAATCCTGGAGAAGAAAATCATGCTTGAAAGGAGAATCAATGAGGAAGAAAAATAATTTAAAAAGATGGATTGACATCGTGACTGTGTCAATCGGCACAACTGATAATAGGATGACACAGGATTCAGTAGGGTTTCATTCTGTTGTCAATATGCTTGCTGTGAGTTTTAGATGATTTGATAGCACCTAACAAGAGATCTGGTGGTTTGGTGATAGGAATTGTGTTGCCAACACAAAGGTACATGGTTTGAATCCACCAGCTGCTGTGAGAGAAATATGGCAATTTCCTGCCATGATATTTACTGCCTCTCAAAATCCATTGGAGGGTCAGCTATGGCACGATTCTGACTTAATGGTACATCACCACCACAATGGTATATATATACATAGAAAAAGGATTGCTTTTCTGATTCATAGGACAGTTCTAGTCCTAGCATTTTGAGGAAGCGATATACTATTTTCTACAATGCTTATAATATTGTATAGTGCCATTAGCAAGCAATAAGGATTTCAATTATTTTACACTCAAAATTTGTTATTATTTGTTTTGTTTTTGACAGTATCATCTTAAATAAAGTACTATGGACTTTTATTGTGGTTTTTATTTACTTCTTACTAGTTGCTAATGTAACTACTTAAAATACTAGAGGGGTCATCTATACTGAACAGGCTTCAGCAAAGATTATAGATGAAGGAAGGAGGCCTAGCTATCCACTTCTGAAGTGATGGACTCCTGTAATGTCTCTGAATTTCAGCAGAATAGTATCTGATATTGTGTCAAAAGATGAGGTTCTCAGATTGGAGAGCACTCCAAATATAACAGAGAAAGAGCTGTCTTCTCAGAGTAGAGTCAGTGATGTGGATGAAGTAACGCTTGCAACTTGTGAAGGATCTTTATCTGCTGTTATGAAATACTCAAAATGCAGAAACAGTTGACAACATTTGTTGATAATTAGAATGTGAAAAGCACAAAATATTATTACAAAAATTGGAAGTTGTCAAAAGTGTAATGAAACACATGACATATATATTAGGCATTAATTAGCTAAAAATGGATTAATATTTAATATTTTAGTCAGGTCATCATATAGATAATTGCACCAGAAAGGAAAAATTAAAGAAATGTTTTGTCATATTGTTATAAAAAAACAGAATTTCAAGATCTATCCTGATGTAAAACACTGTTGGTATAGAATAATATTTAAACACGTTTAAGGAAGACCTTTTAATAAAACTATCCAAATTTGTACATCAGCCACTAAAGTAAAAGATGAAAAAAAATTATGATTTCCACCAATTTCTGCAGTCTAAAGTTTATAAACATGTAATCATGATACATTAAAAATGTCTAATGTTTAGAATGTAAAGGCTTCAACTTATTGTTGTAAAATCAGAATCAACACATAGCTGACCCTCCAGTGAGCTTTCAGAGACTGTAAATCATGCAGGAGGATATTGTTCATCTTTCTCCCAAGGAAAGGCTGCTGTATGCAAACTACCAGGCAGGTGCTCTTCCCTTTGGATTAACAGAGCAATCTGCAAGGCGCCATATTACCAGAGAGAAATGTTGATGATAAATGAGGCCAGAGGACATGTATGGAATTTTAGAAGATCAAAAATAGTTGGAAATAAAAGGTTACCATACACATGGACCTCACAAATGGAGTATGCAGGAATCATGTGGAAAAGGAAAAGGATATATTTATAGATGTATTAGGATTACATATGTGAAAAAGGATAGTGGAAATATTCAATATCAGCAGTTAGAACAAAGTTATTGGGCCACTGGGAAACAGGCTATCAGTTGAACCTGAAAGACATTATAACAGTCTGCAAGAGATCGTCTGAAGGACATTGTAACAGTCTGCCTCCTGGTGCAAGTATAGGTTTTGTATGAGCACAATCTGATGTTCTTGGATTCCTATTCTTCTCATTGTTAACCACAATTTATTGTAATCCATACAGTCAAGTGCCTTTGCATAACCAATGAAACATAGACACACATTTCTTTGGTATTCTCTGCTTTCAGCCAAGATCCAGCTGACGTTAGCAATGCTATCGCTAGTACCATGGCTTCTTCTAAATCCAGCTTGTATTTATGGTAGTTCTCTACTGATGTACTTTCCCAGTAACTTTTGGATAATCTTCAGCAGAATTTTCTTTGCATGTAATATCAGTGACATCCATTGATTATTTCCACACTCAGTTGGATCATCTTTTTTTGGAATAAAAATAAATATAGATATCTTCTGGTCAGTAAGCCAGGTGAATGGAAGATGTCCATATTTATCCCCATTCCAAAGAAAAAATATTATCAAAGATTATGAGAGGAATGTCTATCTGCATTTCATCGACAATGTGAAGGCATTTAATTGTGTGGATCACAGCAAATTGTGGCTAACATTGAGAAAAAGAAGAATTTCATAACAGCTGTTTGTACTCATGGGAAACCTATACCTGGATCAAGAAGCAGTCATCAGAAAAGAGCAAGAAGGCACTGCATGGTTCAAAATCAGGAAAGGAGTGTGTCAGCGATGCATTCTGTCCCCATACATTTTCAATCTATATGCAAAACAGCTCATTCATGAGGCTGGACTTTTTGAGGAGGAATGTGGCATCAAGATTGGAAGAAGACCCATCAACAACCTGCGTTATGTAGATGATGCAATCTTGGTCACCCAAACAGAAGAGGACCTGAAACTTTTACTGCAAAAGTTCAAGAAGTGCAGCCCTCAATATGGATTGAACTCAACATCAAAAGACAAAGATTTTCATCACTAGGCTGACTGGCAGCACCATGATAGATAAAGAAGAGATTGAGATTGTTAACAATTTCAGCTTGCTTGACTCGGAAATAAAAATAATTGAATTAGGAAAAAATCTGCTGTCACAGTCCTTTCTAGAGTGCTGAAGAGCAATGATGTCAGTTTGGAGACTAAGATTTGACTAATACAGGCCTTGGTTTCCACGATTACTTGCTATACATTGAAGAGCTAGACAATGATGAAGTATGACAGAAAAAGAATTGATGCCCTTGAGTGGTGGTGTTGGAGAAGTGTATTGAACATACCATGGACCGCCAAAGAGAACTAACAGGTTTGTCCTAGAAAGGGTGAAACCAAGTTGTTCCTTGGAAACAAAGATTTTGAAACTCCTTCCCAGATTCTTTGAGCAAGTTTCCAGGAGGGACAAGTTTTTGAAGGACATCAAGCTTGGAAGGATGGAAAGGCAGAACAAGAGAGGAAAAGCCTTAGAGGAGAGGTATTGACATGGTAACTGGTGTAACAGGGGTAGGAATCTAAGATACAGGGGCATTGGGTCAGGATAGGAGAGGGTTGAGAGCTATTGTGCATAGGGTCACTAAGAGTTGCCAAGTGACTCGATGACATATAACAAGAAGAACAACAATGTATCTCCCTTGAATTTAGACATCATCTGAAGAATAGTTTTGAGACATTGAAGTCTTTGACATGACATCGAGGACATCATAAATGCAGAAAATTAAAAGTAGCCAAAAGGGAAAAAAGCAAAAACAAAATGTCTCAAAATGTTCTGACACTATGGTTCAGCTAAAGCAGAAGAAGTAATAATGAAATAAGGGAGCTGAACAGAAACTTTCCAACGGCAACTCAAGAAGATAAAGCAAAGTTCCCTAATAAAATATGGGAGACTTAGAGTAAGAAAACCACAAGTAAGGATCATGTTCAGCATTTTTTAAGCTGAAAGAGTCAAATAAATTCAAACCTTGAGTTGAAACAATGAAGGCTTCTATTTGAATGATATAGGAAACATCAAAAGAAAAATATACAAAGTTACTATACCCAAATCCTTTACACTGAGCCATTTCAGGAAATAGTATATGCTTAAGAGCCAGTGGTAAAGAAAGAAGAAGTCCAGGCTGCACTGAGAGAAATGACAGAAAATAAGACTCCAGGAATTGAAGAAATACCAATTGTGATATTTCACCAAGTGAATGCAGCCACTTGTTTCTGTGGTCACTTGTCTATGACAAGAGATTAGAAAATGGCTACTTAACCTATTGTTGTTATGTGCTGTCGAGTCGCTTGTGACTCATAGCGTCTTTACGTACAAGAACCCTAAACCCTGCTCTATCCTGTGCCCAGCCTCACTGTCTCTGACACACCTACTCCCATTACACCAATCACTGAATTGCTCCATCTCATTGAGGGTCTTGCTCTCTTGCGCTGTCCCTCCACTCTCCCAAAGATGGTGTCCCTATTTAAAGAATGGTCCCTCCTTGCAACATGTCCAAAATATGTTAGATGAAGCTTCAGAATCTTTGCCTCCAAGAGCAACCTGGTTTTACCCTCTCTGGGATAAACCTGTTTGTTCTCGCAATCCATGGTATATTCAATACTCTTCTCCAGCACCACAGCTCAAAGGCATCAGTTCTCTTTCTATCATCCCTAGTCACGGTCCAGCTCTCCAACGCATAGCACACAATTGCTAAGACTATAGCCTAGATCAAGTATACCTTAGTCTCCAGCATGACCTCATTGCTCTTCAGTACTCTCGAGAGGTTCCTGACAGCTGACTTTCCCAAGGCAATTTGTCTCTTGATTTCCTGGCCCCTGGTACCAAGAGCGTTGACTGTGGAGCCAAGCAAACTAAAACTGTTAACTATCTCTATCTCTTCACCATCTATAATGATATTGCCAATTGGCCCAGTGATGAGAATCTTTGTTTTCTTGGTGTTGAGCTTTAATCCATATTGAAGGCTGCAATCCTTGATCTTCTGCAGCAAGAGCCTCAGACCCTCCTCAGTTTTAGCAAGCAGGGTTGTGTCATCTGCATAACTCAGGTTGTAGATGACTCTTCCACCAATCCTGATGCTACATTCCGCATCACAGAGCCCAGCCTCCTGGATGATCTGTTCTCCATCTAGATTGAAAAGGTATGCATCCCTGGCATCTCCTCATACAGCCCAGAATCCCAGATGATCTGTTCTGCTAACAGATTGAAAAGGTATGAAAACAGAATACATCCCTGGCAGATGCCCTTCCTGATTTCGAGCCATGCAGTGTCTCCTTGCTCTGTTCTAATGACTACCTCTTGGTTAAGTATAGGTTTCACATAAGCACAATCAAAAGTTCTGGGATTCCCATTCTCAGAGTCAGCCAGAGCTTGTTGTGATCCACACAGTCAAAAACCTTTGTATAGTCAATGAAGCACAGATAGACATTCCTCTGGTATTCTCTGTTTTCTGCCAAGATCCATCTAACTTTAGCTATAATATCCCTAGTACCAATGCCTCTTCTAAACCCATTATCTCAAAGAAATATATATTTGTATTCATTTTCAAATAAGGGTAATCCAACAGAAGGCAACAATTGTTGAACAATATCAGTAAGAACACATGCAGGTAAAATCTTACTGAAGATTATTAAAAAACTGCTGGAATAGTACACAGATAAGGAATTGCCAGAAAGTCAGAGTTCAGAAGAGGCTGTGGAATGAGGAATATCATTACTGATGTCAGATGGACCTTGACTGAAAGCAGAGATGATCAAAATAATGTTCACTTGTGTTGTACTGTCAATGGTAAAGTATTAAATTGTGTGATAATAATAAATTATAAATAATACTGGGAAGAATGGAAATGTCAGAACACTTGTGTTCATGATGAATCTGTACATAAATCAAGAACAAATTGCTTAAGTACAATAGTGAAATGTTGAATACTTTTAAACCAGGAAAGATTTATTTCGAAGTTGTATTCTTTCACTATTATCTGTTTAGTTTCTATGTTGAACAGAGTCCAAGAAGCTAGAATATATGAAGGAAAATGTGGCTTCAGAATTGGAGGAAGTTTCATCAACAACCTATCCTATGCAAACGGCATAACCTTGCTGACCTAAGGTGAAAATTTGAAGTATTTGTTGAAATATATCAAAGACTACATACAGTTTTCACTACAGATTACACATCACATCAACAAAATAAAATTTTCACCTCTGAACCAACTTGCAATGTCATGATAGGTAAAAATAAAGATTGAAGTTGTCAATTTATTTTGTTAGATCCATAATCAACACCAATGGAAAAAAACTATCGCAAAAACAAAGGATGTAGTAAAATAGCCAAACACTGAATTTCTAAAGAGCAAGGATGCTACATTAAAGATGATGGTGTCCCCCGACCGTGCCATGGCATTTTCATTTTCTTCAGGTTCATGTGAAAGTTATACATCATAAGTGGTGAAAACCAAAATGTATTAATACCTTTGAAATATAGTTTTGGCAAAGAGTATTTAATATGTCATTGACTAACAAAAGAAGAAACAAATTCATGTTGGAAGATATGTAGCTAGGATGTTCTTTGAAATCAAAGATAGTGAGAATTTTCCCATATATATTGAACATGCTGCCATGAGGTGCTAGTCCCTTGAGAAGGACATCAGGAAAAGCACAGAGTTAGTAAAAGAGAGAAAACCTTCAATAAGATACATTGACCCAGTGACTGAAACAATGAAGCTAAGCAGACTTGTGTAGATGCTAAGCAGGTTGTGTAGATGGCTCAGACTAGGAAAGGATTTTGTTCTTTTAGTAATGCATTTGCTTTACACTTTTTAACTTTTTTGTGTTTTTTTTTTTTTTTAAAGATTTGTTGTTATTAGGCAACTTCAACTTACGGCAACTGTAGGTACAAAAGAACAAAATCCTACTCAGTGCTTAAGTCTTTACTTAGGGTCATTCTTCCAACCCACCTCCTAACACAACAGATTAGGGAGCTCTCGTATCCCAATGGGTAAAGAGTCGTGCTGCTAACCTGAAGGTTTGAATTAACTAGCTGCTTCATGGAAGAAAGATAGGCAATCTCTTTTCTCTATATGGTTTACAGTGTGGCAATCCACTTGAAGGTCAGCTATGAGTCAATTCTGACTTGATAATCAACCAAAATAGAAAACGTTAGGGGTTATCAGTATCTTCTTATGTTGTTTTTCTGAAATTTTGTGGGTATAGGTTTAGGTCTTTGGTCCATTTCGATTAGTTTTTGTGTATGGTGTGAGGTATGAGTACCACTTCATTCTTCTGCAAGTGGATATGGAGTTTTCAAAGATAGCTTTTTGGTTAGTAAGACAACATACTATAGAATAAGTCACCAGAGTTTCTTAAGGTATGACCTTTTAAGAAAAATGTATTGATAGTAAATATCATGAGTAAATGTAAAGGTCTAAAGACATTTTTAAATGATGAACCATTATAAAGTGTAACAAGAGGGAGGTAATAAAGAGTAAAAGAAATAACTACAAAGGCTTTGCATTTTGGATACCAGAGAGCTTAACTTTGATTGAGGTGATTAAACTTAAACAAATTTTTTACAACCTGAGAAAAACTGTTTCATAGCATGTCATTTCCTTGTATTTTGTTTTTCTCAAAGTGTTCAATTGAGTGTAAGAACAGGCTACATGTGATTAGGTATTATTGGTATGACAAGAATTCAGAATAAGAGCTGCATAGTAAAGTGGTCTGGTGAACAATGAAAGGACATTTACTAGTGGAGGAGAGGGGCAGGAAGGAAAATGTGCAACATTGAATGAATGGAAAGCCAAGTTCTTTATAAACTTATAATAAAATCTAAAAAAAAAAAAAAAAAGAGAGAGAGAAAAATGCTTTTGTGGAAGGCCCAAACAAGAGAACAGAGGTGTGGGTCTAGGGTGAGTAGATAATTTAACAATCAAAGAAAGTCAAACAGAAAGCTTTCAAGTTTTAGAAAAGTTTCAAGGACAAGTTTGGTTAATCTTCCTCCTTATTAGGGCAAGTAAAAGCCTGAAAGATAAATTAAATTTTATTATGTTCAGTCCCTAACTGGCATTTAGGCACTTAGAGTCTTTTAAATATTGTTCTAAATTATATACTACATTGCTAATGTGATTAATTATGCATGACTAATAGTTGCATTTTCTTTTAATATATAATAGAGAGTATGAGCCTGTATTGTGGGTAATTCCTGCATTTTTCTCAGTTACCTACTATAAGATTAATTTCTTGGACTCCTGCCATTCATATGTCGACCTTCTTTGGTTTGAAGAATAATGGGTAGGATTTTTGTAGTTTATGATTTATTTATCTAGCTCTCCTTTTAGCTTGTAGAATATTTATATAGATATTATAAAGGAAGGTTATTTATTAGGCATTTGAAGGGATGACTACACTTTCTTTTGTCTAAACTTGCTGGGATTTTGAATGTTGTTGAGTACCATCAAGTCAGTACGGACCCATTGCTTACCATCACGGTGGGTTTTTAGAGGCAGTTTCAGAGGCACAGAAGGAGATTAGTGAGGCTAAATGATGTTCATATGCAGTGATTCTTATTATGCTATCTTCAAAAATGCAAGCTGTCTAACATCACATCCTCCTAAATTCCACAAGCATTTTCCACCCACTGCAAATAGACCCACAGTACCTCTACTGGAAATGTTCCAGCCTCATGTACTTTATTTCTGTTGATTCACCTTGTGGAAGCCAGTGGCCTAGGATAACTTATGGTCAGTTCTCTGAATCTCATTAATTACATTAAATCAGTTCTGACGGTAGAAAGGGACCCTGATTAAGAATCAAGAAATATGTACTCTAGTCCTTTAAGACTTTGGGAAAATCATCCCATCATTGCTTGGGCCTACACACTCAATTTAAACAGTAATGACCTTTAATGAATTTATAAATAAAAAAGATTAATTTACATGAAAATATTGTCAAAGTACAAACGCTATGTACAGAAATAATGTTACAAGTAAATTTTTGGCTATCTTCCTCTTTATGTAATAAAACAAATGACAGTCAATTAACATAAATAAATCTATTGTGTACTATCTAGTCACAACTTGTATATCAATCTGCTGTACTGTGTGATGCTTTGGGTACTTCCATGATACTGAAAGCTATGTCATTATTTCAAATACCAGGAGGGAAAGTCACAGTGAATGAGTTTCAGCAGAGGTTCTAACAAATACAGACTAAGAAGGATGACATGATGATCTATTATTTCTGGGAAAAAATATAGTGGGTGAAAACATGGGTAGCACTAGAACATTGTCTGATAAAGGGCTGGAAGTTAAGTCCCTCAAGCTAAAGGTACTCAAAACATGACTGGGAAGAGCTGTTTTCTCAAAGTAGAGGGGTGTGTGTGTGTGTGTGTGTGTGTGTGTGTGTGTGTGTGTGTGTTGTACCACAGAGCGGGAACTGACCTCTGGTGGGTTTTCAGAGGCAGTTAATCACACAGGAGGAGACTGCCCATCCTTCTACCACAGAGTAGCTGGTGGCCTCAAACATCATGACTTTAGGATTGCAGCTTCTTGCCACTAGGCCACTGGAGCTCCCCAAAGGAGAAAGAGAGTTAACATTCATTATGCAGATGGAATAAATACTTCAACAGCTTCATTTACTCATGAGGCATGACTCAAGATGAGAAAAGACAACTGCAAACATCTATAGTCATCTTAGGGTAGTACAGAAGCATCACTTTCAGAAGCAGGGCCCTATTACGTACAGAATAAAATGGAAGAAATTTGGAGGAAACACTTTAAACTTTCACATACGATGGAATTGACACCATTTGCAGACAGTTATATCTGTATCTTGAGAGTCAAGAACTTACAGCTGCAAAATCTCTATTATCTGGCTTCTTTCCATAATTTTAGGTTACTGATGTGATGATAGAGCAAATCTTTGTACCTTCTGGAATCTGAGAGTTGGCTCCTTTGTACTATTCAATAGTTCTCATTAATGTGTAAATGAAATACTCCAGACTCATGTGACAGATACTCAGCAATGATGCAGAAAAATAAGAGCAGTAAATGAACAAAGGAGTAAATGAGTTCTCACTACTAACTTTTCAGTTAGCAGACCAACATTTAACATATGATACCATCATGCTTTTTTATCTTAGGTATTAGTGAGCTAAAGTGGTTTGGTACTAGCTTTTTTGAATTAAACATATAGACTGTCTATTTTACAGGGAATAAAAAAAATGAAGAAAGATAGCATCATATTCATCAAAAAGAACATGTCAAGATTTGTTCTAATGTGCAACACTATAGGTGATATGATTATATTTATATATCTCAGCATCATATCATGAATAGATGATGAAGAGATTGAGCTTATTGACAGCTTCAGTTTGCTTGGCTTTACAATCAACACTTTTGCTACCAGCAGCCAGGAAATTAAAAGATGAATTGCATTGGGAAAATCTACTGTCAGAGACATCTCCAAGGCACTGAGGAGCAATGATGTCAGTCTGGAGACTAAGGTGCATCTGATACAGGCCGTGGTTTTTGCCTTTACTTGCTATGCATCAAAGAGTTGGACAATGACTAGGGATAACAGAAGGAGAATTGATGTCTTTGAGCTTTGGTGCTGGAGAAGAGTATTAAATATACCATGGACTGCTAGCAGAACAAACAGGTTCATCCTGGTGAGGGTGAAGCCAGGCTGCTTCTTGGAGGCAAGGATTCTGAAGCTTCATCTGACATACTCTGGACATGTTGCAAGGCAGGATCAATCATTGGAGTGGTACTTCATGCTTGGGAGGGTGGAGGGACAGCACAGGAGAGGAAGACCCTCGATGAGACAGATTGATTCTGTCACAGGAGTAATGGGGTTGAGTGTGTCAGAGACAATAAGAATGGCAAGAGGTAGAGCAGGGTTTAGGGCTATTATACATAGGGTTGCTATGAGACTTGAGAGTTTGGTCTGTGAATATTTGGAATATAGATGTCATGATGGTTTCTAGCTCTCAACCAATTTTAGCTCTGCCTCTTCTTATTTCTTCTTGGAAATGAGTCTCATGCCATCTGCTTCTAATTCATTACCTCGTCTCTTTCTGATTACCTTTTGTGAAATCTCCTTTGCTTCTTCATAATTATTTAACCTCTGAGTTTGAGCTCAATTACTCCACTGCTGATAAACTGAAAACCATCTAGTAAATTGGCTGAGTAAACATATTCATGCAGGTTGAACTTTTAAGAAACATTTTAGGCATCAAGAGTCTTGGGTTATTTCTAATACTTGTCCTCCAACAGCTCATAGACATCAAGCAGAGGTGATCATTGCAGGTTGCATCCAAGTAATAGAAAGAAAATTAACTCATGCTTCTATAAACCCATCAAAAGTTATAATAAGTAGGTTTCCCATGAGTATCCACTGCTGTCTCATCAATTCCATGTCATAGCAACCCTCTGTCAGGCTTCCAGTGTTGTACATCTTGATGGATCTTTATCCCAAGGAGTAGTTGGTGGATATGAATCTCTGACCTTTTCATTAGCAGCACAACATGCTACACACGACACCACCAACAGCCTTTCAGAAGAAATAGAGATAAAAAGGGAAAATAGAGCATTAAGTAGGATGCATGAACTCTGATTTGCAATGTGGATATGAATGAGACAGACAGTGAATCCACTTTTCTTCCTTCAGTTTGGTTATAATTTATTCTAATTCCATGGATATGAGAAAATGTAACATTTTATCCAGAGCAAATTAATGAAAGACATGTTTTGTTTAGGTTTGATCTTTTTTCTTCCAAAATCTGAAAGGAAGAGAACCATCAAAAAGAGAAGAGAAAAACATGTGTGACAGTTGGGAACTTGAGGAAGAAGACCCCATGTAAAATCAAGATTACGCCAAGCACACTTAGTAAATTGTGAATTGCAGGTAGCTAAGTGCTAGCCTTTTGTAACAAAGAAAACATAGCTCTATGAACTTCTGTGGTTTGTAGCAAGCAGAAATACCACATGCAGGAAGACTCTGAGGCCATGTTCAACGATTCACCTTTAAATGACAATGAGCTAAATGCACGTGCATGGCACATTGGATTAATAAATGTTAATAATTTATGATTACAGATGAAAAGAACAAGCTAAGGATGAGCTGGCTTTTTTAATTGGAAATATAAATATTACAAGTATATATTACATATTACATAGTGGTAATAAAATTGCTTTGATTTGGGGCGGGACAGACACACCTTGTTGACAGATTCATCACTCTGCCTGTATTGGCCTGTTAGGAGTTGGAAAAAAATTATAATGCATATACAACAAACTTTGGTCTTAGGTGATTTTATTGAGTGGTGTTCTGTGAAATATCTGTTTAGATTATCTTTTCTACAATTACTAAGAGTGATTGTATCTAGAATTTGAGTTAGCACATTGGTATGTTCCATTAACAAATAATGAAACAAATTAGATACCTAAAACATATGTTCCAACACCTTCCAACTAACACTGTTTTTAAAATCAAGGTACCAATTAATTTGACAAGATATTTGTATAACTGATTATACAGACTATATATTTCCTGCCAGTAATGAGGGCCAAAGGCTGAGGTAGAAATGCCATTTTACTAAGAACTTGCTGTGTGATCATGAAAGCACTGTTTCACATCCACCACATTACGTGCCACCCTGAAGAATGCAATCAGAACTGAGAAGTGGCTGTCATGTTGATGCATGCACTGACTTAAAGTACTGTAAAGACTTTCATTCTAAATATTCTTCAAAAGTCAATATGACTTGTTCACTCTTGATGCTTGCTTCTTAAAAGCTTCTTGGTCAAAGCTAAATATAGATCAATCACTCATTGCCATCAAGTTGGTTTTGACCCATCACTGATCCTTCAGTGGGATTCTGAGGCTATACATTGCACAGGAAGAGACTGTCCATCTTTCTCCAGAATCTTGGTAGATTTGAACTGCTAGAGAGGTGCTACTTTTGAGTCAGCACCACAACTCCTTATGAACTAGGTCATCAGGGCTCCACATATTGGCTCAGCTCATTGTCATCAAGTCAAAACCGCGGGTAGACTTGAATAAATAGATAAGACTTTTCAGTTAGCAGCTAGCAACACAGTTCTCTACCCACTAGGCTACCAGTATGTTCGTGTGTGAGTGTGTATCCTGTTAAAAGCTCTGATGGCATAATGGGCTAAGCAATTGACTCTTTTCTGAAAAATTGACAGTTTGAATCCACCAGGCATTTTGTGGGAGAAAGATTTGACAGTCTGCTTCTACAAAGATTTGCAATCTTAAAAAAAAATTATTTTGTACTAGAGAGCTGCTTGTTATGTATTAGAATAGAATTGACACAATGGCAGCAAGTTAGGTTTTTACACATTTTACAATAGATGTTATATATTTTATCAAAAGTGGTCTATGAGAAGACCACTGAACAGTATTATTAGTGTGGGCCCTTTCACCCTTTCTTTCAAGCAGTGATGATTTATTCTCATACTTGGCACATGAAATGATTCTGTGTATCAAGTTTCTGGCCAATATGTGCCAACATATTTTTAATTAAAGTGAAACACTAAACACAAGACTTAAAAAGTACAGTGCCAGATCACAAGTCATATCTGTTATGTTCTTCTTGGTACTACTTTTCTGTTGGTGAGAAAGAAAGTCTTCATTAAATGACTTTGAGAGTGGAAATTATAGTCTGTGTCCTCACAAGTTGCATCTGCTGAAGTGTTTTCCAAAATAAAGGTGCCATCCCTCAGGTCATCTTGAAAATGGACTGTGAGTGTTCCCAGTATAAAGATTTCATGTGAAAACTAGTAAGTAATGCCGTCATGACTCTTTTTTACTACCTTCTTCATGTTTTCTGGGACAACTGAAAAAGTCATTTGTAGGCTTTTGTTTTCAAAGAAATCATGGAATCGCATCCACTTCTGAAATGGCTTGCCTCTGGAAACTATAAACAGTGCTCAGGTTTTCCATTCATAGGGTCACTATGAGTCATCTATGACTCGATGGCACCTAACAACAACAACAATGGTAATTTGGGGTCCGTTCAAATTCTGTTGGGTCCTCATTACATGAGATTGGCATGGATACCACTTTACCCTGTTGTCACAATCCTGTAGTGAGAAAAACTACTGACACTGGAGCCAGCTTGTCTGGATATGAATTACAGCTTTACTGGTAACAAGGCAATTAAGCAATTTTCCTAAACTTCTCAATCTTAGGCCTTTATTTTAAAAGTGATAATAACATCATATTTCACTGAATCTCATATGCTATTTACCGTAAGACACTGTTGCTTTATAGGTCATTTAGAAATAAAAACCGCATGTAGTATGAAAAGGCATATAATTGAGACGAAAAGTCAATCTAGAAACCTCTGTAAAGACAGCTGGAGCTTTGCACGTGCTTCTTGGGCACACTTGCTGCCTGAGGCTTATAACCATCATCTTTTGGCTCATTCCTTTTGGGATCTTGAGAAATGGGACCCCAAAATTGGATTGTTTTATGTGCCATCAAGTTGCATGCGACTCATAGTGACTTTGTACAAGAGTTCTGAACGCTGCCCTATCCTGAGCCAGTCTTACTGACTCTGACACACCTATCCCCATTACTCCAGTTATTGTGTCAACCCATCTCATCCAAGGTCTTCCTCTCCTGCGCTGTCCCTCCACCCTTCTAAGTAGAATATTCATCTCTAGGAACTAGTCCCTCCTGGCCACAAGCCCAAAGTATGTGACAATGAGCTTCAAAATCCTTGCCTCTAAGGAGAAATTTGATTTCACTCTCTCCAAGAGAAAAACTTAAATTGGATTATTAAATGTATTTCATTTCCTTAAAAATAAAAATAAATAAAAGCCAAAAACACAACCCTGCATTAGCAACGTGGTTTATTATTGAAACACATTTTATTGTAAGATGTGCCTTCATGAGAACATTACCATATAACAACATGTTGTTGTTAGACATCATAGGGTCTAGTGACACTCATAGTAGCCCTATGAATAAGACTTGAACCATGTTCTAGTCTGTATCATCTTCATAACTTCTGATATACTAGATCCTTTGCATCAGTTCCTTTCCAAGGAATCACCACTCCTGACAACATGCCCAAAGTATGTGAGATGAAGCTTTGCCATTTTTGCTTCCAAGAAGCACTATAGCTGTACTTTCTCCAAGAATGTCCATGTATTCTTTTAGCAGTCCGTCGGATATAAAGTACTATTCTCCAACACCACAACTCGAAGGCATCCTTTCTTCTTTGGTCATCCTGATTGCTTGTTCAAATTTCAAATGCATAACAACTGGCTGGTTTCTAATGCAGAATGTGGTGTCAGGATTTGGGGAGAACTCATCATCAACTTATATTATGCAGATGATGCAATCTTACTTGCTGAAAGTGAGGAGGACTTGGGGTGCATACTGTAGAACATCAAAGATGAAAGCCTTCAAAAAGGATTACATCTCAACATAAAAAAAAAAAAACAAAACAAAAACCAAACACAAAATTTCTCACCACCAGATTGATAGACAATTTCTTAATAGATGGAGAAAACATCGAAATTGTAAACAATTTTATCTTACTTGGATCCAACACTCTTTATACCAGCAGTCAGGAGATGAAGAGACTATTGCATTAGGAAAATCTGCAGTCAAAGACTTCTCCAAATTACTGAGGAGCCATGATACCTGTTTAAAGAGTCAAATGTGCCTGATTAAGGCCATGGTCTTTCAATCATTTGGTAAAATGATAAAATGTATGTCTTTAAACCTAAAAAAAGTTGTACTATCTAACTTATAAGCAAGTGAATACACCTAAAGAGCTGAGAAGCACAGTAAATAGATTGTTCAAAATGGCTTTCCTAGGAATTGCCTTTGACTTTTTCACATGGTTAGGTGGGGCTATGTTAATGACATAAACGTGGTTAACATCACTGTTTGCATGGGAACATGCAAATAAGGTGTGTAGACTACTAATGAGGGGATTAGTTAATCGTGCCATCCTACCAGACTTAAAGTGAGCCAGTTTAGAGACAGAAAATGGGACCCCTGCTAAGAGGAGGAGAAGTAGTAGTAGTAGAAGTAGTAGTAATAGTAGTGGTGGTGGTATAATAAATGATTTGGGGCCAGAGATCCCTTGCAAATCAGATATGCTGTTACTTGTTGTTATGTGCCGTCAAGTCATTCGCGACTCATAGCGACGCTATGTACAACAGCCCTAAACCCTGCTCTATCCTGTGCCAGTCGCATTGCCTCTGACACACCGATCCCGATTACCCCAGTCACTGAATCAATCCACCTCATAGAGGGTCTTCCCCTCGTGCACTGTCCCTCTACTCTACCCAGCATGATGTCCCTCTCTAAAGACCTGTCTCTCCTTACAACATGTCCAAAGTATGTCAGACAAAGCCCTAGAATCCTTGCCTCCAAGGAGTAGCCTGGTTTAACCCTCTCTAGGACGAATCTGTTTTTTTTCTTGGCAGTCCACGGTACATTCAATACTCTTCTCCAGCACCACAGCTCAAAGGTGTCGATTCTCCTCCTATCCTCTCTAGTCATTGTCCAACTCTCTGATGCATAACAAGTGATTGCAAAAACCAGGGCCTGTATCAGGTGCACCTTAGTCTCCAGAGAGACATCGTTGCTCTTGAGTACTTTAGAGAGGTCCCTAACCGCAGACTTTCCCATCGCAATACATTTTTTAATTTCCTGGCTACTGGTGCCAAGAGTGTTGACCGTGGAGCCAAGCAAACTGAAGTTGTGAACAGTCTCAATCTCTTCATCATCCATTCTGATGCTACCGATTGGTCCAGTGGTGAGAATCTTTGTCTTCTCGACATTGAGCCTCACTCCATACTGAAGGCTGCAGTCCTTGACCTTCTGCAGCAAGTGCATGAGGTCCTCCTCAGTTTCAGTGAGCAGGGTTGTGTCATCTGCATAATGCAGATTGTTAATAGATCGTCCACCAATCCTAACACCACGCTTCTCCTCATAGAGCCCAGCCTCTCGGATAATCTGCTCTGCATACAGGTTGAAAAGGTATGGAGATAAGACACATCCCTGTTGCACAACCTTCCCAATTTTGAACCAGGCAGTGTTTCCCTGCTCTGTTCTGACTACTGCCTCTTGGTCCAAGTATAGGTTTCGCATTAGCACGATTAAATGTTCTGGGATTCCCATTCTTCTCAGAGTCAGCCACAGTTTGTTATGATTCACACAGTCAAATGCCTTTGCATAATCAAGGAAACAGATAGACATTCTTCTGGTATTGTCTGCTTTCAGCTAAGATCCATCTAACATCAGCTACAATATCCCTAGTACCACGACCCCTTCTAAGCCCAGCCTGGACTTCTGGCAGTTCTCTGCTGATGTACTGTTCCAGTCGTTTTTGGATAATTTTCAGTAGAATCTTGCTTGCATGTGAAATCAATGCTATTGTTCTGTAGTTTCCACAGTCTGTTGGGTCACCCTTCTTTGGAATGGGAACAAATATGGATCTCTTCCAGTCAGTTGGCCAAGTGGTTGTTCTCTAGATTTCTTGGCACAACATGGTGAGCACATCCGGGGCAGCATCTGTTAGCAGAAATATGTCAATTGGTATACCATCTATTCTGGGAGCCTTATTTTTTGCTATTTCCTTCAAAGCAGCTTGAACTTATGCCTTCATCACCATAGGCTCTTACTCAAATGCTATTTCAGTAAATTCTTCTGTATCTGCCAATTCCTTTCGATACAATGACTCAGTATATTCCTTCCATCTTCTTTTGATACCTCCTGAATCAGATATAGACTGAGTTAAAGACACAGGAGCAGCTGCAGAAGACACGACAGACTATCATGAGAAAAAAATGAAATGGAATTGCCACATCACAGAATCAGAACACAGGACGTTTGCTCGAGCTTTACTGGAAGCCTTGGGGGAGATCCCATAATTGGCAAAATTATTTAATTCTCTTTTGAGCTGTATAAGATTGGTCTTAAAACTCAAGGCTGAAGAGCAAATGGCCTGTAAGCATGTTTGAGGGTGTTCTGACTGAAGAATTGTATCGTTTTTTCTGCTTCAAAATGTTAGTTCTCAACAAACCATGTAATTTTAAATTTTGTCTGTGAGTTCTGTGTGGCCATTGCAATGGATTAGTAGCTTTAGTAGATAGCAATGAGAGCCCTGGGAGGGATATTTGGTGTTAGAGTAGCTAGAGGATGATGTGGGAGTGTGTCTGACCTCACATGTATCACTTTTCTTTTTTAACTGCCTATATGAAATGGCAGGAACAATACATTCACAGAGAACTATAAGAAATACAACTGGGTTTAGAAGAGGCCATGGCACTAGAGAGATTATTGTCAATGTCAAATGGGTCTTGGCTGAAAGCAGAGAGTACCAGAGGCGTGTCTAATTGTGTTTCATTGACTATGCAAAGGCATTTGTGTGGATCACTACAAATTGTGTCTAACTTTGAGAAGAATAAGAATCCAAGAACACTTGATTGTACTCATGTGAAACCTATACTTGGACCAGGAGGTAGTCATCAGAACAGAGCAAGGAAAGATTGCATGCTTCAAAACCAAGAAAGGAGTGTCTCATACTTTTTCAACCTATTTGCATAATCTGCGGCCCTCAGACCTGGTTTAAATTGTTTTTTGTCAGCCATTCTTCTTCGTGGCATAGCACTGGTCTGTGCATTGCTATACAGAAGTAACTCATGGTTGCTGTGATGCTAAACACTGTGGCACTGATGTGCTAAATGCAAATTCCCAAATGGCTTGCCTCCGGAAACACCATAAACAGTGCTCAGGTCTTTCATTCATAGGGTCACTATGAAGGCACTTAACAACAACATGTGGAACAGATGGATTGATACCGTAACTAGGGTAATGGGGCTAGATGTGTCAAAGACAGTAAGATTAGCTCAGGATACAGCACGGTTCAGAATTATTGTATACAGTATCTCCATGAATCACAGGCAACTTGATGGCAAACAACAACAACAACAACAACAACAACGTGGATACAGACACTTTCCCTTTCTGGAATTAGTGGAAGTCCATTGTCACTGCCCTAGTGTTTTACAATATTGTTTTTATACTTTAGGGCACACCTATCCAAGAATTTGTTAGTAGGATTGTGTGTCAAAGTTGCATTCTTTCTCCACAACTATTTAATTTGTATGCTGAGAAAATTATTCAAGAAGCTGGGCTCTATGAAGAAGAATTTGGCATCAAAATTGGAGGAAGTCTCACCAATAATCTTTGTTATATGGATGACACAACCTTTTAGAAATGTTTTCAACATTTGGCTTTTTGGAATTAGATCACCTGGTGTGTTTGTTCATTTTTTCCCCCCAAGGGTTTTGAGATAAGGGAGAACTATAAGGGAGTGGAGTACTAAACAGTTTGCATCACCTAGGCATGTCAAAAAGAAAAAGAGGGAGAGACTAATTTAATTTATGCCTTTAGAGTGGCAACTGAAGGATTATTTGAGAAGAATGAAAATTTAGCATAAACAACCTGCAGTTCATTTTGCTTAATTCTTCACAATGAAGACAAAGATATATGTGATGTCCATTGAATCTACATTATGGCTTTGGTTGTAACCTTCTCAACATTGCTCATATAAGAGGATAACAAAGACCTAGGCAGGAATAAGTAGGTGTAGTTAATGTTCCCTTGACAAAATTATCTTACTGTGAAGAATAGATTTTTTTAGCTATTACACCTTTTCATGTGATTCTAGAGAGCGTACAAGTCTATGTTGATCATCTTATAATTACAAACATGTATACTAATAAGAATTTTTGGTTGCTGGATGCCTCTCTATATCAATCTCATCACTAATACATCTATTGACTTCTGTGCACAAACTCAAAGAGGACATGCTCTGGGGTCTGTAATACTCTGATACCTTCTAATAATGGTAAAAATTATGAATTTTCTGACCTGTGAAACACAATTTTCTGAAGAAAATTCTTTAAAAAAGTTCAGAAAGAAGATGTAAAAAATTCTTTTAAAATGACTCAAAACTTATTTCTTGTAAACTTGCTTTCTACTTTATACTTGAAAATATGGCTCTAAACCAAGCAACTAGGACTGAAATTTGTCACTTTGGGGAAAAACAATGCCTTCCTAGGATATTTTCACTTACCATAGTTTGGCCTATGACATGAATAATAAATAATCATTGATTGGCAACTTATTTATGAGGCCTAATTAACTGTCTGTTGCACGCCAAACCAAAAGTTATTGTTGATGCTTGTAATCAACTCCCAATTAGTAAATCTTCCGCCAGGCTTAGCTTTGGATTGAGTTGATTTATCAGTGCTCAAGGGATTAGCAGTTTACTGCTACACAAGCAGATATTTAATATTATAACTAGTCTTGATTCAAACAATTAAAATTAAATAGGAAAGAACCATTTATGTTGCCAAACATCATTTGAATATACCAACTAGTAGAAAATGTTTGTGTTTTGATCAGCACAATTAGCAACATCAAATTTCAGACTTAAATGACATTTGCTACACTTGTGTTTATGAAGTAACTCCTTTTTACCATCAAAGGAATGCAAGGTCTAAGTGAAGTTATTGAATTGCTTTAATTATGTTTAAGCAGTCCAGTGATCCGTGAGGAGGTGTTGCCCCAAGGCCAGTTAAGAAACATGCTATGAAGTACTCAAAAATTCTACAGAAATTACGTGAGATACTAATAAGTTTTGACTGTGAAGTTAGTCAAAATTTCAGTCAAATTGTTTTAAGGCAAATATGTGACATTAGTATACATTTAAATGAAACTTCCAAAAATCACACTTTTCTCTTTGAGAGCTTTGTGGTATGGTAGAATACTTACTAGGAAGAAAATACAAAACCTAAGCCAAGTTATCTAGCTGGGGGAAAAGTCTGCATTTGTTATTCAAATTATTTTTAGAATTTTCTTCCTGCTGAAATTATTGGAATAAAAAAAACAGGGAGTGGCTAATGTGTTAGGGACAAGAACCACTTTCAATTCACTTTAGCAAATATTTATCAAGCTTCTCTCAAAGAAAGAATTCCTGGAAATTGCTAAACGATTGTAGAAGCATCAAGAAAACCATAACCAAAGAAAATTCATTTTGGAAAGGCTTTCCAAATTGAATAATCCCTAAATAAGGCTGACTTTGACAGATTTGAGGCTTAGAGAGAAAGGAGGAGATAATTAGGTATATGAGAGAGAGGTAGATTGAAAGAAACTCTGCTTGGCTTTGAGCCTAGGTACTTTAGGCGTGAAGGGCAAATCACATAAGTTTTCATGCACATGACAAAGTACAAGGGACCAAGGAAGAGTATTCTACTACTCTATGGCAAAGCTGGTAACATTTCTGACTCTGAGATATCAGTCTAGAACTCATTGTCCAAATAGGGTTAAAATCACCTTCAAAGATCTATTGTTTTCCTTAGAAATTATTTGTTTAGCCTGTAATAGAATGTTTATGCCATATGCAAATACTGAGCAGTACAAAAGGGACTTGTAATATGACAACTTTAAAGGAAAGGAATACATTCGGAGTGTTTTGGGAATGTACGTTGTAAGTGAATTTATACCATATCATTGTTAATAAAAAATAACACGAAACATCTTTTAATATAATTTAATAATTAGCTATATAAGTAAAAATACTAATATTTCTTAAGGTAATTATGTATACAACATGATAGTGAGTTATTTTTTCTTAATTGACTTCTCAATTAATTAAAAAAGAAGTCATTACTTATATTTTTATTATTCTCATTTATTAACTAATAATTGAAGCATAGATAAGTTAAATAACAACTCTAGACAATTTTGCTGATACATGATAGAATCAAGTATTTATGGTAGCAAAGCTGCTCTGTCAATAATTAAATTCTCTCATTTCTTGTTCCATAAACTTACTTTAATTCTAAAGGAATTATTTATGGTGGCTTAGTGGTAAGGATCTATGCTGCCAACCCAAAGCCATGTAGTTTGATTCCACCAGCTGCTCCTCAAAGCAAGATGGAGAATCTCATTCTGTGAGATATACAGTCTCTGAAAATCCAATGGAGGCTCAGCTGTCAGTTGGTCTGCAATATAAGATAGCCTCTTTAATGTAGGTATTTTTAAAATGTGTTTATTGATTTACCTGTTAAATGCAGAAACTTGACCATCAGTTGTTGTTGTTGTTATGTGCCGTCAAGTTGCTTGCGACTCATAGCGACCTATACAATAGCCCTAAACCCTGCTCTGTCCTGTGCTAATCATACTGTCTCTGACACACCCATCCCAATTACCCCAGTCACCGAATCAATCTATCTCATAGAGGGCCTTCGCCTCCTGTGCTGTCCCTTCACCCTCCCAAGCATCATGTTCCTCTCCAAGGACCGGTCTCTCCTTACAACATATCCAAAGTATGTTAGACGAAGCCTCAGAATCCTTGTCTCCAAGGAGCTG
>NW_006399938.1:5839554-5846280 GCF_000299155.1 Elephantulus edwardii | reverse complement strand
TGCTGAAGATTATTAAAAAATGACTGGAACAGCATATCAACAGAGGACTACCAGAAGTCCAGGCTGGGTTTAGAAGGGGTCATGGCACTAGGGATGTTGTAGGTAAGGTTAGATGGATCTTAGCTGAAAGCAAGGAATACCAGAGGAATGTCTATCTGTGTTTCATTGACTATGCAAATGTGTTAGACTGTGTAGATCATAACAAACTGACCATCAGGGTATGTAGTGAAAAGCTGAATGAAATCCCTTAGTGTGCTAAATCTTGGTGTTCTATTTTCACTACTACTATTTTATAGCTGGGGCCTCTGATGGCTTAGTGATAAGAAGATATGCTGTCAATGTGAACGAAGACAGGAGGTTAGAATTTACTTGCTGCACTGTGGAGAAAGATGGCCAAAATTCTTCTCATGCACAATTTACAACCACTGAAAACTAGCTTGAAGGTCATTTATTGGTTGGTTCAAACTCAATAGCACATAACAACCACAATCTTTATGAAACTCGTTGATTTGCCAAGACTTCCTGTGTATTCTTTAATTAGCATTGTTTAGAGATATAACCAACTCTCTAACTATGCTTGTTGTTGTCTACCATCAAGTCGGAACTAACCCATAGCTGGTCCTCCAGTGAGTTTCCAGAGACAATTAATTGCATGGGAGAAGATTGCTCATTTTTCTCCCAAGGAGCATCTGGTAGATTCAAACTGTGTACTTTGAATTTACCTTGGGTACTAAGCCTGCTTTCTCATTCAGGAGAAAGAGAAAATGTCAGAGAAAAAGAGAAAGACCCTCAGCAAGATAGCTTGACACATTTATCTAAAAGAATGGATGCAAACAAAGCAATGTTTGTAAGAATGGCAAAAGACTGGCCAATGTTTCATTGTGTTGTGAATAGTGTTACTATGAGTCGGAATGGACTCAATGACACCTAACAACAATAATTTTCACATACTTAAATAATATAATATGTGAATGTTGTAATGGAGCATTTTTAAAAACACAAAGCAAAATTATAAAACTTTTTAGTTACGGCTTAGTTTGGGACTAAGATTTCTTACAGGTTTTCTACTAACTCACAAATTTGAGAAAGAAAAGTAAACAATGTGAATTTTGACGTTTTTGTTCTTATTGTTATGTGCCCTCAAGTCAACTACAACTTTAAATGACCCTATGAACAATGCCTCTGAATCTTGCCCTATCCTGAACCAACCTTATCGTCTTAAGCTGAAGGAACTGACACACCTTACCTCATTGCCACAGTCACTGTACCAGTTCATCTCATCCAGCACCTTTCTCTTCTGCACTCTCTACTTTTCCAAGCATGGTGTCTTTCTCCAAAGACTGATCCCTCATGGATCATGTGAGATGGCGCTTCAGAATTCTTGCCTCCAAGGAGTAAACTCATTTCACGTTCTCTAGGACAGATCTATTTTTCTCTCTTTCTTTTATTTTAAAATACAACTTTTGTCCAATCACATGATTAATTTCTCCCCATGCTACATGTCCTCATCTCTCTGCTTCCACGCCCCTGCCCCTTGGATCTTCATAACCATTCTACAATAGTCGTTTTATACAATATTTGTCCTTGTGGGACTGAGTTAGTTCACTCAGTTTGATGGGGGGGATTGAAATAATGTGGTCTGAAAAACAATGTTTTCAAATTTTGTAAATAAACTAATATAACAATAAAAAAATCCCCAAATTTTTTCAAAAAAATAAAATTTTTATTTTATACTGGTTTACTAACAGAATTCATATACATTGTCTCTGACAGTGGATTTTTCCTGTTCCTTTACCCACCCCTCCCTCCACTTGTCAAATTGTGCAACTCAGTGATTAACACCCCCTCATCCTCACCTCCCTGACCCTGCCCCTTTGGATCCTCATTTATGTTCTACAATGATGATCTCAATAATGATCTTATACAGTAATTGCCTTATGGGACCAGGTTAGTTCACTTAGGATAATGTTTTCCAATTCCTTCCAAGGTAGGTAGTAATTTACAAAGTCATTGCTCCTGCATGCTGCATAATATTCCATCATGTGACTATATAATAATTTCTCAATCCATTCAATTATGGTTGGACATTTGGGCTGTTTCCATGTTCTTGCTATGGTGAATAATGCTGCTATGGACATTGGTGTACAAGTCTCCGTTTGTACATCAGTTCTCATTTTCTCAGAGTATATTCCAAGCGGTGGAATACCTGAGTCATACGGAATTGCTATATTCAGCTTTATGAGGAAGAGCCAAACTGCCTTCCAGAGTGGTTGTACCATTTTACAATCCTAGCAACAATGTATAAGAGTCCATATCTCACCACATCCTCTCCAGCACTTATTACTTACTGTCCTGTTAAACTTTGCCACTGCTTCTGGAGTGAGAAGGTATTTCATTGTGGTTTTGATCTGCTCCTCTCTTATTGCCAGTGATTTCGAGTATTTCTTCATATGTCTTTCCATGCAGATCTATTTGTTCTCTTGGCAGCCCATGGTATTTTCTTTTTCTTTTATTTTTTTTATTTTATTATTTTTTTGTGTGTGTACTGTCAAATCAGATCTGACTGGTGCAGGAGGAGATTGTCCCCCCTTCTCCAGGAGAGCATCTGGTGGATTCAAACCGCACACCTCTGGGATTGCAGTGCAGCTTCTTGCTACTAGGCCACCAGAGCTCCCTCCATGTTATTTTCAGTACTCTTCTCCAGCACCACAATTTGAAGGCATTAATTCTTCTTCTGTCATACTTATTAATGTAGTAAATATCATCCTTACTAATTTTAAAACAGTACATGAGAATTACGAAGTATTTTTACAACACACAATACTAATAAATACTATTTTTTTCCCCTGTTTAATGTAATGTGAAACTATCTTAAAAGTTGGCTTTGCTGTTCATATGGTGGCTATGAGTCATAGGGGACTAGATGGCACGTAACAATGACAACCACCACCTCTGGTTTCCAGCTACCTTAACTGTAGACATATGACTATATCTTAACAAATTATAACCAACATTGAGAAGTATGGGAATCCCAGAATCCTTGCTTGTGCTTGTATGAAACCTATACTTAGTCTAAGAGGCTATTGTGCAAAGAGAACAAGGGAACACTGTTGTTATGTGCCATCAAGTTGACTACAACTCATAACAACTCTATGCACAATAGCTCTGAACCTTCCTCAGTCCTAAGCCAATCTCATTGTCTCTGACATACCTTATTAACTCCAGTTATTATGTCAATTCATCTTGTCTGGGATCTTCTCCTCATGTGCTGTCCCTCTAGTCTTTCTCTAAGTACTGATCCCTCTTGGAAATATACCCAAAGTATGTGAGACAGAGCCATAAAACTCACCTTGGTTTCACCCTCCCTAGGACAGACCTGTTTGTTCTCTTGGCAGTCCATGGGATGTTTAATACTCTTCCCGAGCACCACAACTCAAAGGTATCAATTCTTCTTCTGTCCTCTTTGGTCTCTGTCCGGCTCTCTGATGCATAACAAGTAAGTATAAAGACCATGGCCTGGATCGGACACATCTTAGTCTCTAGACTGACATTGTTGCTCTTAAGCACTCAAGAAAGGTCTGTGACAGCAGATTTTCCTAATGCAATTTATATTTTAATTTCCTTACTACTGGTGCCAAGAGTATTGATGGTGAAGCCAAGCAAGCTGAAATTGTTAAAAATCTCAATCTCATCTCCATCTATCATGCTGCGGCCAATTGGCCCAGTGGTGGAAATCTTTGTTTTCTTGATGTAGAGCTTCAATCCATATTGTGGACTACAGTTCTTGACCTTCTGCAGAAAGTGCTTCAGGCACTCGTCAGTTTCAGCAAGTAAGATTGTGTCATTTGCCTAATGTGGGTTGATGAGTCTTCCTCCACTCTTGATGCCACATCCCTCCTCTTAAAATTCAATCTTTAAATGATCTTTTTGCATACAGTTTTAAAGGTATGATGATATGACACATCCGTGATGTACTTCTCTCCTGATTTTTAACTATGCAGTGTTTGGTTTAAAATCAAGGGCAGTGTGTGTCAGGGTTGTATCTTTTCTTCATGCCTATATAATCTGTATACTGAGCAAATAATTTCAGAAGCTGAGTTCTTATGAAGAAGATTGTGGCACCTGATTGGAGGAATAGTATCAACAGCCTGCATCCTGCAGACGACAGAATCTTGCCTGCTAAAATTGAGGAAGACTTGAAGCACTTACTGCACAAGGTCCAATACTGTAGCCTTAATTATGGATTGCATCTCAGTTTTAAAAAAACAAAAGTCCTGACCACTGGACCAGTAGGCAACACTTCATCTTACTTGGGTCCACAATAAATGCAACTGGTACTAAGAATCAAGAGACTAGGAGATGTATTGCATTGGGAAAGTCTATGGTGTGGGATCTTTCCAAATGATTGAGGAACAATGATATTAGTTTGAGGACTAAACTATGCTTGATTCAGGCCATGGTCTTTTCAGTCACTTGCTAGGCATTTGAGAGCTAGACAATAAACAAAGATGATAGAAGAAGAATTGATGATGCCTTTGATCTTGGTATTGGAGAAGAGTACCGAATTTCACAGGGATTTCCAAAAGAACAAAAAGATATGCCTTGGAGAAGGTGCAGCCAGTGTGCTCTTTGAGCAAATATTACAAGGCTTTGTCTCACATACTTTGATCATGTTGTTAGGAGAGGCTATTTTTTGGAGAGGGGCATCATGCTTGGAAAGGTAGAGAGATGGCAAAGGAGAAAAATATTTTCAACCAGGTGGATTGACACAGTGATTGCAGCAATGGGTTGGAGCGCGTCAGAGATTGTGAGGATGACACAGGGTCCATATTTGTTCATTTGTTTTAGGGTCAGTATGAGTCATTCTTGCCCTGAAGGCACCTAACAACAACATCATTCTGGAGTTAGTAGAAGCCTAGTCACTAAACTAATCAGGTCCAAGCATGTTTTTCCTGTTTTGTTGTCTGGTCTTTCTGAAACAGTAGTTATGTCTTTTTACTGGTTTATACTCTTTAAAATATTCAAGATATTTACCCTTTGTATAAATTCTTTTCAAAGAAGAATTTGTCTCTCTAGACTTTTGATTATCTCATGTAGGCCAAAGAGCTCAATATTCTTAGCATTTAGTGCTCTTAAAAATAAGTAACATTTGAAGACCCAGATCTTTGGAATAGCAATTAAGAACACACAGTGCACATCTAAATTATCACTCTCAAAAACAAAAGGAAGGCAGGAAAAACCCACAAAATTGTTCAAATAGCTAAAAACCAAATGACCAGTAGCAAAATCTATAGAACCAGCATCAAAGACTTAACATACTAGAAGGTACAATATGCAATAATTGATGAATGTTTTGGTCATGGAATTCAGCAGACTGGGAGATAGCCTCAGAAAACTAGTTAATAATATTGGATCTATTTGCTATATAGATGCAACTCATGGTTGCTGTGATGCTAAACACTGTGACACTGATGTGTCAAATTTGATAATGGTTACGCATGGTGGACAGTGTTTGGTGGAACTTCCCGATTAAAACAGGTTTGGAAGCAGGAGTGGCATTAACTTCCAAAATTGCTTGCCTCTGGAAATTCTATGAACTTGAAGAAACAAAGTTATACAAGTGTTCAGGTCTTTTGTTCATAGAGTCGCAATGAGTCATCTACAACTCGATAGCACTTAAAACAACATAGACAGAGCTCTGTTGTCATAGTTGATAGAAAGTTTTGCTACCAGGCCAAAGGTGGACGATTTTAATTTGCAGCCCTCAGGCCTGGTTTTAATTGCTTTTGGTCAAACTGGTCTGTCCATTTGCTGTACAGAGGTAACTCATGGTTGCTGTGATGCTAAACACTATGACACTGATGTGTCAAATGTGATAATACTAACTCATGGTGGACAGTGTTTGGTGGAGCTCCCTGATTAAAAAGGGCTTGGAAGCAGAAGTGGCATCCACTTCTGAAATAGCTTGCCTCCAGAAAAGAAATAAAATTAATAATATTTTCTTTTAAAAAAATGGCAAAAGCATGAATTTGATTGTTCCTAGAATTAACTCTATTGGTCTAGTAGTCAAAGATGGTTGCCAACCCAAAGATGGGTGGTTCAAATCTACTACCTGTTCTGAGTAAGAAAGATGAACAGTCATCTCTGTTATTTACAGCGCCTGAAAACTATGAGTCACTCCAATTCTGAATGAGAGTTGAGAAAATGAACAAATAGTTAAATGATCTTGTTTACTGTTTATCTTCTCTAAATATGTTATCCAGGATTACAAACTTTTCAATAACTTGCTACACATCTGAGAGCTGAACAATGAATAAGTGATTTTAAAAAGCTACCAAGAAGTGGGTTTATTTTGTTGGTAAATATAAGTGAAGACATATGTAAATTCTGTGTAAATTCATGTGTAAATTTTGACTGATGTGTAAATGAACAAAATTATTTGCCCCCAAAGTTACTGGTCATTTAAACAAAACAAGAGTCTAAAAGAAATACTATTTTATTTCTGCTCTAGGCAAAACAATTTTAAAAAGAAAAAAGGCAAGCAAAGGATTGCATTAGGAAGTTTTTACTGCCCCCTGGTGTCAGTTTCTAAAGAAAAGAAAATATATTAACTTAAAAATATGGTGCAACCACTGTGGAAAGCATTGTGGCGCTTTCTCAAAAAGTTGCAAATAAAGATACCATTTGACCCAGCAATTCCACTACTGGGAATATACCCTAAAGAGA
>NW_006399938.1:5827781-5838955 GCF_000299155.1 Elephantulus edwardii | reverse complement strand
AAAAAAAAATTAAATAGGAAAAAAAATAAGGTCAATAAACAAGGATGGCAAAAGAATTTATGCCTGTGAACTGTGGTGTTAAAGAAGAGTACTGAATATCCAATGGACAAACAAATGTGTCTTGGAGAAGGTGCAGCCAGGGTGTTCCTTGGAGGCAAAGATAACAAAAGCTAACATAATTTGGGCGTGTTGCTAAAAGTGGCTATTCTTGGAGAGAGACATCATTCTTGGAAAGCTAGAGGTCCAGTGAGGGAGAGGAAGACCTTCAGTAAGGTGGACTGACACAGTAACTGCAGCAGTGGGCTGGAATGTATTAGAGATTGGGAGGTTGAAACAGGATAGGACAGAGTTACTATACGCTGTTCATAGGCTCACTATGAATTGAACTGGACTCACTGTCACCTAATAATGAGAACAGCAGCAACACAATTTTGCAACCGAACAGCCAGTAATGGTGATACTTACTTTATATTGATTAGCAATAATTTGCCATACGAGGAAACCAACACTAATAAACTATTTGTATGGTGAGAAGTATGGTAAAGCTTATTCTTTGTGATATACTGTCAGTGATTTTTTTAGCCATTGACACATGTTGTACCAGCTTGCCAAATTTTGTCATTTTGAATTTATCGTTTTATATTTATGCATTTAGATAAAGTGTTTTTTATTAATAAAATTGAAACTTTCAAAAAACTTGCTATTTCCTTCAATAGTCACAAAATAGAATGGTGTAGATAGTTTATAATCAACTTTAAAATGTTCCACTTTACGAATGAGGAAACTGAGTCAAAGAGAGATTAAGTAACATTCCTAAAATGACACAAGGACTAAAATGTATGATCATAGTTGGAAAGGCAGTAGTATGACTTTAAAGTCTTCCCTTTAACCTTGTTGCATAGAAAAATTCCACAATGATGTAGAAAACTTTTATAATGGAAGTTGTCAAGGATTTAACTTTACTTGAATCCAGAGTCAATGTCCATAGAAAAATGTCAAGAAATCAAATGATAGATTACAATGGGTAAATCTGCTTACCAAGGATCTCTTTAAGGTGCTTAAAAGCAAAGATGTCACCTTAACTACCAAGGTGCACCTGAATCAAGCTATAGTATTTTAATAGTCTCATAAGTAAGTTGGACAATGAATATGAAAGTTGAAATAACTGACACCTTTGTATTGGCAAAGAATACTGAGTATAACGTGGCCTGCCAAAAGAACAAGCAAATTTATCTTGGAACAAATTTAGCCAGAATACACCTTAAAAACAAGATTGTTGAAAATTTGTCTCACAAATGTTATATATACTATCAGGAAGGGTCAGTCCAGAAAAGGAGATGCTTGGAAAAAGTGGAGGGTCATTGAAGGAAGGAAAGGAATACAGTTTCTGTAACAACAGGTTGTCAAGATGAGGCAGGGTCAGGCAGGATTTCACTGTTTTATTTGTACAAGTTGGCATTTATTCAATTACACTTAAGAACAGCAATAATATGAAGCAACAACACAGTGAACATAACATGGCAGCATAAGTGCTTTTTGACTCCAACTAACTGCATACTCGTCTAATTTCTACCTCGGGCTGTATTCTAGCTTGAGTGACTAGAATCTGTGTCTGGATAACAGACCTTTGGTAAAAACATGGTTTATCAATTTTCTTTTTTTCTTTCTTACTAAAGTTTTTTTTTTTTTCTTCTTTGAAGCCATGTCAGCATGTCTATGTTTACAGGATGTATAACAGTGCAGCAGGCATCTTATATCAAGCTATTTAAAGCTGTTTATTAGAGATCAAAACCTGTGCTTGGCCACTGCGCATCTTTAAGCTCTATGCTGCCAAACAAGAGTTATTTAGTTTCAGAGGCACTTTTAAACACCATAATAATACCAATGTGCATTCAAATGTACACACACTTTCTTAATGCTTTCAGTTAACAAATACTACGTTTTCAATTTTTCTGGGCTGCTATTCATTCTACGTTGTAACCCTTTTGCTTGTCTGTGTTCCTTGGTGACTTCTCCATGAGTTACTAGCATAGATGGTCCATGAAAACAAAGATACGATTTGGTACAATCAGCACACAGTGGCATCAGTACAGAAGTGTGTGCCACACCAGATGACAACAAAATGATTGCCTACAAAATTTTTGTTCAGTATTTCAGCAGAAATTTATTATTTTTAATAAAAATATTCTGTAGGTAGTGATAATGACAAAAACATTTTTCATAAGCCCAAGTTACATATATCAATATGCCGATGGGTTAAAACTTTATGCTATTCCACTTTTTTTGTTTGTTTTTAAAGAAATTTTATTTTAGTTGCAGTTTTAATGAATATTTACAGAGAAGTTAGTTTTTTCATTCATTATTTGTTGCACATTTTACCTCCTCACACTCTCGTTCCCACCCCCCAATTCACTTCTATTTTTAATATTTATTCATTGTTACACTTTTTACTCCCTCATACCCTCTTTCCTCTTCCCCAGTTCACTTTTACTTTTAATATTCATTCATTGTTGCACAATTACCTACTGCCCCCTAACCCCAGTCCTCTTTGCAATGATATATCTTTTATTCTGGGGCTGTTGTGCTTATAATACCTAATCATATATTCATTTCAGGCAGTTTTTTCTTTCATCTGTTCCAATGCAATGATAATTATCTATCCACTCTTATCCTATTTTCCTCCTAACCCCCCATGTCAGACCTGCTTATAACAGTGGTGCTATGCAGTATTTGTCCTTTTGTGACTGGGGTATTTCACTTAAAATACAATAAATTTCATTGGAGAAAAGCTTGAAAGAATTCTAAAAGCCCAAATCTACAGTATGAACAGTCTTTCAAGCATAATGAAAAACCTACAACCAAAGGAGAACAAAATAGATGAATGGAACCTTCTAAGAATCAAATCTCTATGCACAACAAAAATCTTCTCCAACAGGGTAAAAAAGAAAGCCACAGACTGGGAAAAAATATTTGATGAGGACATGTCTCATAATGGACTCATATTTAATTTACCTTTTTTAATTAAATTTTTTATTAATGATTTTAATGCAACATATATATATATATATAAAATATAATTTTTCTACTAGTTTATTTACAAAATTCAAATACAAATTTGGACAAATTCTTTCAATTTGCTTTTAACTCCTTCTGACGTCAGAGCTGTCATCTGCACACACTTCATGCATATACTTTTTTTTGTTGTTGCCACCAATGTTTAAATAATTCCTGATTTTGTGAAATTGTTATGGTTTTGTGTCAATTAATATTTGTCAACCTGTATTCACAATCTTTTTGAAGATAAGTAGTATCCAAATGAAGAGAAGAAAACAAACGAAGAAACTCCCTTTTACTCAGGTAATAATGTTTTGGCTGATAATGCTGTCATTCAGTGTAGAAAGATTTTACAAAATAATTTTGTTCTGGTGGCCTAGTGGTAAGAAACTGCAAAGCAATCCCAAAGGCATGTGGTTCTAATCCACAAACTACTCCTTGGGAGAAGGCTGGGCAATCTCCCTTGCGATTAACCCACTGAAAACCCACTGAAGCATCAGCTGAGTTGATTCCAACTCAACAGCACACAATAACAAAACAACAGTAGTCATATAATTTAAGAAATACTACGTTCAAACAATTTATGACTATCTTATAACATACTATTCTATGACTACAATTGCTAATATTTTATCATCATCATCAATTAATTATTGTCTTTTTTGGGAGAAAGGTCATGTGGGCATGACACAATGAGTGACTGAATACCACTAACCCAAATGATGCCACTGGTAGTACAACTAGTATTTGTGAGTCTTGGATGAATTTTTGTCTTATTACCAATTGTTTAACACTTGAAATGCTAGAAGAACCAATCATGCAAACTTTTCTTCACCAATATAAAATAAAATCCTAAGTCAACAAAAATCATCAAATATTCATAGCACAAAGTTCTTACCTGACTCGAGGAGTTGGGTTTCCAGTGACTCTACACTCCAAATAAACTCTACTTCCTTCTTCCACTTCTTGGCTTCTCAGCTTTTGGATGAACCGAGGGGCAGATGGTAAATGTGGATTCTGGGGCTGTGGATTAGAGATGCTATTGCATGGCATGGCCCCAGCCTGGTAGCAATGCCTCGCCTCAGTCAACTTAATGTCTGTTTCCATCTCCTGTTGTTCTTCTGTGGGGCTACGGCAGTCAGCTGAGACACTCGTCAGAGCTGATGGCTGGTTTTTAGGAGATAGGTATCCACTGTCTGGTGATGAAGACTCCCCATTTGGGCTTCTGTTTTTCGGCTTTGCAGCTTCTCTAAATATAGATGTCAGCTCTTCAATGAAGCTAGCAGCCTTGTCACACAGCTGGCTCTGGGGCCCAGCCTTACCTTGATATGTTGGCTGGGGTTTTTTGCTTATGTTTGAAGATTTTCCACCATGCTTCTCAGCCTTTCGGAGACTTCGGATGTAACTAGGCCTGGCGAGCAGGGGTGATAAGGCAGGTTTCCTCTTGGAAACAGGTGACGAGATCCTCTTAGTTTGTGCTTCTGTCAGAGGCTGGGCAGGTACGGACCTGGTCTCCTGAGGTCTTCCTGAGGAGGATTTCTCACCTAGTTTGTTCTCCTTATGAGAAGGATTTTTGCAGAGGCTTACAGGAGAGGTGTTGAAAATCTGTGAAATCTCCTTTTCTGAGTCACAATCTTCTGTTTCAGAGTCAGCTATAGCTCTCCGGGCCAAGTCAAGACTTTTGTTTATTTCTTCCTGGCTGAGAAAAGCAGATAGCTCGGGGAAGAAGTCAGCATTCTTGCCTTCTTCCTGTATGTCTGATAGGGAATCATAGAAGGAGTCATGGGAGGAAGTCTCTGACATGTTTGAACAGCCTTCATGCACTCTTTGCTTTCAACCGGAAAACAGGAGGCACTAGAAATCAGTTTTCTGAAAGACAACATAATCAGAATCTATATCAATAATAATACTAGAGTTTTTAAAATTTTGCTAATGTTATCTGAAATTCCTCTTATTATAACAACAAAACATAATTCATTGCTGTTGAATTGGAACCAACCTTCTAACATGCTAGCAAGTTTTCAGAGACTGTAAAATATCATGAAAAGTCATTATCCATCTTTCTTTCTTAGAGAAGGTCATGGATTTGAACCTCTTACTTTTGGGTTGGTAATACAACTCCTTATTCACTTGGTCACCAGAGTTCCCTATCATCATAAAAAAGTGTAAGTATAAAAAGTATACTTATTAAATCACTTTTTTAATTGTATTGAAAGTTATACAAGTGTTGAGTTCTTTTGTTCATAGAATGTTGTCAATGACTCTATGACAACAATAACAACATAGAGAGAGCTCAGTTGGCCTAGTGGACAGAAAGTGATGCTACCAAGCCAAAGGTAGGTGATTCTAATCCACGGCCATCAGGCCTGGTTTTAATTGCTTTTGGTCAAACATTCTTCTAATTGGTATAGCACTGGTCTGTCCATTTGCTGTACAGAGGTAACTAGTGGTTGCTGTGATGCTTAACACTGTGACACTGATGTGTCAAATACAATAATGGTTACCCATGGTAGACAGTGTTTGGGGGAGTTCCCCATTCATAACAAGCTTGGAGGCAGGAGTGGCATCACTTCTGAAATAGCTTGTCTCTGGAAAACCTATAATTGCTTTTGGTCAAACATTCTTCTAATTGGAATAGCACTGGTCTGTCCATTTGCTGTACAAAGGTAACTCAAGGTTGCTGTGATGCTGAACACTGTGACACTGATATACCAAATACAATTATGGTTACCCATGGTGGACAGTGTTTGATGGAGCTCTCCGATTAAAACAAGCTTGGAGGCAGGAATGGCATCTACTTCCAAAATACCTTGCCTTTGGAAAATCTATGAACATGGAGAAATCATGAAAGTTATACAAGTGTTCAGGTTTTTCATTCATATGACTCAATGACACTTAACAACAACAACAAGTTTAAAGAAACATCAGTAACGTTGCAAATAGAAATTCTATTTGACCTAGCAATTCCACTACTGGAAATATACCTCAAAGAAACCATAACTGCCACCCAAGCAGATATATGCACACCCATGTTTATGATGATTTTGTTCACAACAGAAAAGAGTTGAAAACAACCTAAGTGCCCATCAACAAAAGAATTGATAGAGAAGCTGTGGTATATTCACACAGTGGAATTCTATGCTGCATTGAAAAACAAGGAACTCATACAATACTATATAAAATGGGTGACCTTGGAGGACATTATTGTTTGTTGTTATGTGCCTTCGAGTTGTTTGTGACTCATAGCGACCCTATGCATAATAGCCCTAAACCCTGCTCTATCCTGCGCCAACCGCACTGCCTCTGACACACCCATCCCGATTACCCCAGTCACTGAATCAATCCACCTCATAGAGGGTCTTCCCCTCCTGCGCTGTCCCTCCACCCTCCCAAGCATGATGTCCCTCTCCAAGGACCTGTCTCTCCTTGCGACGTGTCCAAATTATGTCAGACGAAGCCCCAGAATCCTTGCCTCCAAGGAGAAGCTTGGTTTAATCCTCTCCAAGATGAATCTGTTTGTTAGGTTGAGTAAAATATCTCAGTCACAAAAGGACAAATATTGCATAGTGCCATTGTTGTAGGATGGGACTGACATCAGGTTTGGGGGGAGACTGAGAAAGATGGAATAAATTATGTATACGGCATTGAAATATATGAGGGAGAGAACTATTTTAAAAGGATATATGATTAGGCATTGTTGTCATTACATGAGTCCATAATAAAGGCTGTACAGTGGAGTGGACCTGGGGGAAGGGATTGTATGACAATGAAGGAATTTTTCTTTTACTTTTCAAAGGCAAGAGCAAACTGAGGGGGAGGCTGGGCAGGGAGAAAAGTTCATTAATGAATAAATGGAAATCCAAAATCTCTGTAAGTATTAAATAAAATTAACAATAATAATAAAAAAGAAACTTCAGTAAGCATAATTTTCCACTATTTTTTAAATTATTATACTAGTTTATTTACAAAATTGGAACACATTGTTTTTCAGAGCAGATTCTTCTAATTTCCCTCACCCCCGTACTCATAATTGTACAACCCCACGGTTAATTTCCCCCCTCCCCACATCCTCGTACCTCTGCTTCCACTCTCTCCCCCTTGGATCCTCATACTCATTCTACAATAATAGTTTTATACAATATTTGTCCTTTTTGGACTGAGTTAGTTCACTCAGCGTAATGCTCTCTAGTCTGTCCCAAATTAGGTGATAATTAACAAAATCATTGATCCTGTGTGCTATGTAGTATTATTCCATTGTATGAATGTACCATAATTTCTCAATCCATTTGATTGTGGTTGGACATCTGGGCTGTTTCCATGTTCTTCTGATGGCGAATAATGCTGCTATGAACATTGGTGTACAATTCTCTGTTTGTTCCTCATTTCTCATTTTCTGAGGATATATTCCAAAGTTTGGAATTGTTGGGTCATAGGGAAATTCTTAATTTTTAAAAAATGTTTTAATTTCACTTTTAATTTATTATGCATTCAGGATGTGAAGATCTTGTGCCTCACTAACCAGTATTTGTCATTCAAGACCACATGTGTTTAGATGGTGAGTGAAGTAGAAGATTCTTGCATATTTTTCAGAGCCTCCTATGTCCCTTCCTACAGTTTACCTCATTGTTCTAACTTCATTCAATGCTAGATTTAATGTTAATATCAATAAATATTATGTTGATCTATTCAGGTGATCTGATTTTGCTCATCCGATGCAAAACAAAAATATATTTTAGTAATTTACATTTTTAGTTTTTTACTTTTAATTAAATACTTGAAACGTCATTTTCAGATCCTTATGTTTAGCTATGCTTATTGATATTCATCTATTCACTGATTAATCCAATAGTTATGGATCTACTGTTTTTCATGTACTAGAGATATATTTAAACTGGAGGATGGCAATTTTTCTATGAAGGACTTTTAATTTGTTGTTGTTTTAACAATGGGTAAATAGTAAATACTATAGGGTCTATTCTCTATTTCAACTAATCTATCTTTGTATTTCCAGACCAGGTGGAAACAAATGGACATGGTTATAGCATAGTAGAAATTTAAGTTTGAACACTTTTGTCTTATAATTCTTAGAAAAGTTAAAAGTGTCTTTGGATTTCTAGCTACAGAAACATACAATGGGCCAGAGTTTGCTAATTTTTTTATGTAGACTAATAATAGCTCTCGTCTTTAAGGAAGGATATGGAAGAGATATTAACCAAACAACACACAAAGAACATAAAATTTTGATAGGACTCAAAAGAAATGGAAAGGAGCATGAGAGCTAAATCTAATTAAGGACATGTAAGAGAATTATGCCCTTTACATAGGACATTTATATGGGGAAAACATTGGAATGAAATAAATAGGCTTTCATTATCTATAAGATAAGAGCTGAACAGTTTAAATTACACTGCTGTTTTCAGCTATGTATTTTGGGACACTCCCCTGTTACTCTTTAGAGTTCTGGGTTTTTTTCCCACTAGATGTTTTTTATAGAGTAATAGATTTTTAGAAATTTTCAGAAAATGAGATAGGAGAGATTCTGAAGCTAAACATATTTTCATGAAATGGACAAAGATTGATTTTCATTTATTGAAAAAATTCTTTTTCTTTGGAAATGGTGTTTTGGGGAGTTTTGTTTGTTTTTTTGGAAGCTGAGGGAAACTCAGCTTTAATACTGAACTTAGGGAACATTGGTGTCCTAGTTTTATGGAATTGTGATGCCAACCCAAAGGATTGCAGTTCAAATCCATCAGCTAGTATGTGGAAGAAAAATGGGCAATTCCCTTGGTGTGATTTACAGCCTCTGAAAACTCCCTGGAGGGTCAGCTATGAGTTGGTTCCAATTAGATGGCACATAACAGCAGTAACAACAGCATATTGACCTTAGTTCTGAGAGAGATTGAGAAAGATTTTGTCCTAATCACACTTATAGCTTAAAATCTAGTCTAATTAAAAAAACCCCACCCTTTTGAATTATTGAATTGACCACATCCTGGAACCAAAACAATAATTTATTAAAATTCATTTATGGTAAAATCTACTACATGCCAAACTATATTTGGTAAACAGATGAAATTTTGAAAAAAAGATTTATGCCTCTGTGAAATTTATTGTCTGTTGTTAGGTACCATCAAGTCAAGTACTACTCATAGGGAGCCTATGAACAACAGATCTGAACCTTGTCCTATCATGTACCATCCTCATCATTCCTGGCATACTTGAACCCTTTGCTGCAGTCACTGGGTCAATCCGGTTAAGACTGTCTTCTATCTCACTGAACCTCTAACTTTCCAAACATTATGTTCCTCTCCAAGGTATAAGCTCTTCATAACAACATGCTCAAAGTATGTGAGACAAAACTTCATCATCTTTGCCTCCAACGAGCATGCTGACTTCACTTTCTCCAAGATATATTTGTTTGTTCTTTTGGAAGCTCTTTGGATAGCCAGTACACTTTTCCAACACTACAGCTCAAAGACATCAGTCTTTCTAACATCTTTATTAATTTTCCAGTTCTCAGATGCATGACAAATGTCTGAAAAGACTAAGATGGGAATCAAGCACACCTTAGCTTTCAAACTGATACATTACTCCTCAGCAATTTGGAGACTCCATGACTACAGACTTTCCCAAAGTATACATTCCCTGATCTTCTGACTGCTGATACCAAGGGTTTGATTGTGGATTCAACTAAGAGGAAATTGTTGACAATTTCAGCATTTCCCATCTATTATGATGTTGCCTATTGATGCAAGGGTGAGGATTTTTTGTTTTCTTGGTGTTGAGATGTAATCCATATTGGAGACTCTACTCTTTAAACACTTTAAGTCGACCTCACATTCTATAAGCAAGGTTGTGACATTACATAACAAAGGTCATTGGCGAATCTTCCTCCTATCCTGATGCTACATTCTCCTTCAGCATTCAGCTTATTGAATGATTTTCTCAGCATACAGATTGATGAAGTAGGGAGAAAGGACACAGGATAAGGGATACTGATGGACACTCTTATTTATTTTAAATCATATAGTGTTTTCTTGAAGCATTTGTTGCAGAAAATCAAGGAATGTAGTATGGATTGGGTCTCAATATCAAGAAAACAAAGATTCTTACCACTAGACCCATAAGTAGTTTCACGATGGGTAGAGAGGAAATTGAAGCTGTTAACAGCTTCAAGTTGCTTGGATCCACAATTAACACCCTTGGTAAGAGCCGTCAGACAACTAGGAGACACATTGCATGGGAAAAATCTGCAGTTACTGTCCTTTCCAAATTTTTGAGGAGTAATGATGTCAGTTTGAGGACTAAGATGTGTCTGATTCAGGCCATAGTCTTTCAGATTATTAGCTAGCATCTGAGACCTGAACAATGAATAAGAAAAAGAAAATGATGCCTTATAGCTGTAGTGTTGGAGAAGAGCACTGAAAATTCCACAGACAGACAAGAGAATGAATGGATACGTCTTGAACAGATACAGCTGGAATTTTTTTTGAGGCAAGGATGATGAGGCTTCACCTTATATACTTTGGACATGCTGCCAGGAGGTGCATGATGGACATGATGTTGGGAAGGGTGGAGGGTAGGTGAGGGAGGAGAAGACCCTCAACCAGATGGATTGATATGGTGACTGCTGCAATGAGCTATTGTGTCAGGAAATGTGAGGATGGTGTAGGATAGAACAGGGTTCAGATCTTTTGTTCACAGGGTTGGTATTAGCCGTGCTTGACTTAATGGCACATAACAACAATAACTACAAGTGTTTTCCTGCTCTGTTCAGACAACAATTTCTTGGTCTGAGTAGAGGTTTCATATGTGCATAATTATGTATTCTGGGATTCCTATTCTTCTCATTGTTAGTCATAATTTGTTATGAACCAGACAGTCAAATGCTTTTGCATAGTAAGTAAGGCACAAACAAACATTATTCTGGTACTCTCTGCTTTTAACCAGGATTTATCTGACAACAGCAATGCTATCATTGGTGTCACAGCCTCTTCTAAACTTGGCACCCAGAAGACAAGTTAAGTCAACCACACACTGGCCTTACTGGGGCCCTGGACTTTGAGCAGGGATCTGGCAACTAGAAGACAGCCAAATTGACTCCTTCTCATTCTTTTTTT
>NW_006399938.1:5815680-5827326 GCF_000299155.1 Elephantulus edwardii | reverse complement strand
GAAGACACAAATTTGACTAACAAGTTATAAGTACATGAGACAAAAATTATGGAAAAGTAAAAGAAAAGATTCTTTCATTGTTCCACAAACCAGCATCAACAATTCAACCAAGTTATCATTATACCATAACACTCTCATTGAGGATGCTATCCTGCCTTGCGAGCTGCGTGCCACCTGGGGCCATATTCTGCCACTCTGCCACAGGCCCCAAATGGGTATGGCACCATGATACACATATGCCTGATATACTGTTGAAGGTACAACTGTTTCCTGTCAGTGTCATTGGGGGAATGATTTATATGTTGCTAATTACTAAGGGAGAACTCATCCCTGGTGTCACCCTCCCCAATTTTGAATTATGCAGTGTTCCCTTGCTCTGTTCTGACGATTTTCTCCTGGTCCAACTACAGGTTTCCATTAAGCATGATCAAGTGTTCTGGGATTCCCAAACGTAACAGCAGTAACAACAGAGTCAGCCACAGTTTGTTGTGGTCCACACAGTCAAACGCCTTTGCGTAGTCAATAAAACACAGGTAGATATTCCTCTGGTATTCCCTGATTTCAGCCAAGGTCCATTTAACATTGCATACAACATTCCTAGTACTATGACCCCTTCTAAACCCAGCCTGGACGTCTGGCCGTTCTCTGTTCATGTGCTGTTCCAGTCGTTTTTGGATAATCTTCAGCAGAACCTTGCTTGCATGCGATGTCAGTGATATTGTTGGATAATTTTCAGACTCTGTTGGGTCACCTTTCTTTGGAATATATATCTCTTCCAGTCAGTTGGCAGGTGATTGTCCTCCAGATTTCTTGGTACAACTTGGTGAGCACATCTAGGGCAGTGTCTGTTTGTTGGAATATATCAGTTCTTATACCATCAATTCCTGGGGCCTTTTTTTTGCCAATTCTTTCAGAGAAGCTTGAACTTCCTCCTTCACCACCACAGGTTCTTGCTCATACGTTGTTTCATGAAATTCTTCTGTGTCTGCCGATTCCTTTTGGTACAATGACTCTGTACACTCTTTCCATCCTCTTTTAATACTTCCTGAATCATTTAATATTCTACCCAAAGCATCCTTAAATATTACAACTTGAGGCTTAAATTCGTTGATCAATTCCTTGAGCTTAGGAAATGCTGAGTGAGTTTGGTTCCTTTCATATTCTGACTCCAACTCTTTGCATATTTTATTATATTACTTTACTTTGTCTTCCCACACTGCCCTTTGAAATCTTCTGTTCAGCTCTTTAATATATGGATTTCTTCCCTCTACTTTGACTTCTTGGTGCTCTAGTGCAATATTAAGAATCTCTTCTGATATCTATTTTGGTCTTTTCTTCCTCTTCTGTCTTTGTAATGAACTTTTGAACTCTTCCTGGGTGATATTCTTGAATTCCTCCCATAACTCATCTGGTCTTTGCTCGTTAGTGTTTAAGGTCTCAAACCTTTTCAATATATATGCAGAACAGATTATCCAGGAGGTGGATGCAATCCTGTTGCATCAGGATTGGAGGAAGACTCATTACGAATCTGAGTTATGAAAATGGGACAGCCCTGGTTGGTGAAACTGAGGAGGACCTGAAGCGCTTGCTGCAGAAGGTTAAGGACTGCAGCCTTTAATATGGATTGAAGATCAAGATCAAGAAAACAAAGATTCTCACCATGGGGCCAATCGGTAGCATTGTGAAGAGATTGAGATTGTAAACAGTTTTTGTTTGCTTGGCTCCACAATCAACACTCTTAGCATCAGCAGCCAGGAAATTAAGAGACATATTGCATTGGTAAAGCTGGCTGATGACACAACCCTGCTTGCTGAAACTGAGGAGGACCTGAAGCGCCTGCTGCAGAGTGTCAAGGACTGCAGCCTACAATATGGATTGAGGCTCAATGTCAAGAAGACAAAGATTCTCACCATTGGACCAATTGGCAGCATCAGGATGGATGGTGAAGAGATTGAGATTGTACACAGCTTTAGTTTGCTTGGCTCCATAGTCAACAGTCTTGGCACCAGCAACCAGGAAATTAAAAGGCACATTGCCATGGGAAAGTCTGCTGTTAAGGACCTCTCCAAAGTGCTGAAGAGCAATGGTGTCTCTTTGGAGACTAAGGTGCGTCTGATACAGGCCATGGTCTTCGCAATCACCTGTTATGCATCAGAGAGTTGGACAATGACCAAGGAGGATAGAAGGAGAATTGATGCCTTTGAGTTGTAGTGCTGGAGAAGAGTATTGAGAATACCATGGACTGCTAGGAAAACAGATTTGTCCTGGAAAGGGTTAATCCGGGTGGCTCCTTGGAAGCAAGGATTCTGAGGCTCCGTCTAACATACTTTGGACATGTTGTGAGGAGAAACCGGTCCTTAGAGAGGGACATCATGCTTGAGAGGGTGGAGGGACAGCGGAGGAGGGGAAGACCCTCTATGAGGTGGATTGATTCAGTGACTGGGGTAATCGGGATGGGAGTGTCAGAGACAGTGCGATTGGCACAGGACAGAGTGGAGTTTAGGGCTGTTGTACATAGGGTTGCTATGAGTCGCAGGTGACTCGACGGCACATAACAACAACAACAACAACAAAGCTGGCTGTGAGAGACTCTCTCCAGAATACTCTCCAGAGTACTGAAAAGCGATGATGTCTTTCTGGAGACCAAGGTGTGCCTGATTCAGGCCCTGGTCTTCGCGATTACTTGCTGTGCACCAATAAACTAGACAATGACTAGGGAAGATAGAAGACTTGATGCCTTTGAGCTTTGAAAATGGAGAAGAGTGTCGAATATACCATGAACTGCTAACAGAACAAACAGTTTCATCCTAGAGAGGGTGAGAACAAGCTGCTCCTTGGAGGCAAGGATTTTTGAAGCTTCGTCTGACATACTTTGGACATGTTGTAAGGAGATATCCGTCCTTAGATAGGGAAATCATGCTTGGGAGGGTGGAGGGACAGGGCAAGAGAGGAACACTCATGATGAGATGGATTGATTCAATGACTCATATAATGGGGATAGATGTGTCAGAGACAATAAGATTGACAAAGGATAAAGCACGAGATAGGGCTGTTGTTCACAAGGTCACTATGAGTCTCAGGTGATTCTACAGCACATAACAGCAACAGTAACAACAACAACAACAACAACAATTACTTAGGTTTGTATATACATGCTTGTTTATAATTTACTATTATTAGGAGAGCATTTTTTTCTGTAAATTTGTTGCACTAGTACAACTTATGGGTTGTTGTGATGCTGAAAGCTATGTCAATGGTCTGTTAAATAGCAAAAGGGTCATCCATGGTGGACAGGTTTCAGCAGAGCTCCAGGTTAAGACAGACTAGGAAGCAGGATTGACCATCCTCTTCTGAAATAGCAGACCTTTTAAAATCCCATAAATACAAGAGAAGAAGAGGAAAGGACAATTTGGCATCTAAAAGGAATACCTGGCTTAGAATCAGAAATTTTCTGGAATAAATGGAGCCTAAGGAGATACTAGGGAGCTCTGGTAGCACAGTGGCAAAAAGCTGCCCTGCAATCCTGAAGGCATGTGGTTGGAGGCCACTAGCTACATGGAGAGGGGTGATGGGCAGTCTCCTGCCATGTGACTAACTGCCTCTAAAAACCCACTCACTGGCCATGGGGCTAGTTCTGGCTCTATGGTAGACAACAAGAGCAATGAGAAATCAAAAGTATAAAGTCAGTCAGGTAAAGATGATACTGGTAGAAACAGACAAAATCTATGAATTCAAAGAGAGCATGAAAGACTAGTGTGACTCTGATAAGCTCAGCTGGAAGAGAACTGGACTCAGGATTGGAAAATAATCCAGAGGTAAGGCTGTCTAGCTCTAGCTGTGACAGCAAGGGTAGCCCTTTGATCATTTTTGTGGAACAATTTTGACTGTAGGCTTACCGGCAGCAGTACCCAGCCTTCATTCTGTGAGTTAACTCAGCTTTGATCAATGAATTTCTTGCACTTAAGTTGATTATATAATACTCTGTTGCTTGTCATCTAAGAACACAATTGATAATAGATAAAAAAGGATAATAATAAGAATCAGAAAAAGTGACATTGGGATTAAAAGTGGAGTGAATGAACCAATAGATAGCAGATAGAACTGACAGAAATCGGGGATTGATCGAAAGCACAAGTTTCTTACTGAAAAGTAGAATAAGCAATGTTATTACCTTAAAAAAGGGTATAAGCAGAGGGACATGTTTTGAAGAAAAAAGAGACTTGATTATTTATTCATTATTATGATTTGAGTTAAAATTATAGAGTTGAGTGGTATTTCATTCAACAGTTTGTGCATATATCTTTTAATGATGGTGATTAACCCTGTTCACATTGCGTCGGTTTTACCGTTGTCTCTGTGTGGTTCTTGTTTCCTTTCATCCCTTCATGCTCTCCCTTCCTACCTTCTGAGTTTTATCCTTGGACAAATTCCGTGTTTGTGGTTTGGTGTGGTTAAGTTCTTTAAGTGCTGAGTGTGTCTCGGAGGTTTATTTTCACCTTATAGACATGCCAATTATCTGGTTGAAAATTGTTTTACTGGGATGAGTTTTATTTTGGGCTGAAAGGATGATGAAGGGTCATAAAAAAAAGTCTCAAAGGTTTTGCTAGATTCTATTAGACCAGCAGGCTTGACCTTTTCTCTACTCTTGTCTTTCATTCTACACTAACTTTATTTGTGATCCCTCTTAAAGTTGTTAGCAGTAGTAACCTTCACCATTTATTTCTTCTGGCCTCATGGCAGCAGAAGTTGAGTATTGTGAGGTCCATTGGGGCTCTGGACTGTTTCCATGTATCTTTGATTTTCTTCACTCTTCTTTGCTCCAGACAACTGATGGGTGCAGCTTAGCTAGCCATGCATAAGCTTTTAAGTCTCCAGTAGCTACTCACCAGTATGTTCTTGGTGTTGTTATGTACCATCGAGTTGCTTGTGACTCATAGCAACCCTATATACGAAAGCCCTAAACCCTGCTCTATCCTGTGCCAACCTCATTGTCTTCAACACACCTACTCCCACCCCCAGAATCACTGAATCGATCTATCTCATCAAGGGTCTTCCTGTCCTGTGCCGTCCCTCCACTCTCTCAAACATGATGTCCCTCTCCAAGATCTGATCCCTCCTTGCAACATACCCAAGTATGTCAGGTGATGCTTCAGGAGCCTTGCCTCCAAGGAGCAGCCTGGCTTCACCCTCTCCAGGACAAATCTGTTTGTTTTCTTAGCAGTCCATGGTATATTCAATACTCTTCTCCAGCACTACAGCTCAAAGGCATCAATTCTCTTCCTATCATCCCTAGTCACTGTTCAGCTCTCTGATGCATAGCATGTAATTGTGAATACTATACCCCAGATCAGGTGCACCTTAGTCTCCAGTCTGACATCATTGCTTTTCAGTACTCTGGAGAGGTCCCTGACAGCTGACATTCCCAATACAATTCATCTAGAACTGTTAACTAATCTCAGTCTATTCACCATCCATACTGATGCTGCCAATTGGCCCAGTGGTGAGAATCTTTGTTTTCTTGATGTTGAGCTTCAATCCATATTGAAGCCTTCAGTCCTTGATCCTCTGCAGCAAATGCTTCAGGTCCTTCTCAGTTTCAGCAAGCAGGGCTGTGTTATCTGTATTACACAGGTTGTTGATGACTCTTCCACAAATCTTGATGCCACATTCCTTTTCGTACAGTGCAGGGTCCCAGATGGTCTGTTCTGCATACAGATTGAAAAGGTATGGACACAGAATGCATCCCTGGCAGATGCCCTTCCCAATTTTGAACCATCCAGTGTCTCCTTGCTCTGTTCTGCTAGCTGTCTCTTGATCCAAGTATAGATTTCACATAAGCACAATCAAATGTTCTGGGATTCCCATTCTTCTCAGAGTCAGCCACCGCTTGTTGTAATCCACAGTCAACAACCTTTGCCTGGTTGAGGAAGCACAGATAGACATTCCTCTGGTATTCTCTGCTTTCTGCCAAGATCCATCTAACATAAGCCATAATATCCTTGGTACCATGACTTCTTCTAAACCCAGCGTGCACATCTGGCAGTTCTTTGTTGACGTGTTGTTTCAAATGTTTTTGGATAATTTTTAGCAGAATCTTGCTTGCATGTGATATTAATGATATTGTTCAATAATTTCCTCACCCTGTCAAGTCAACTTTCTTTGGAATGGAAACAAATATCGATCCCTTCCAGTCATTTGGCCAGCTGGCCATCCTCCAGATTTCCTTAGTGAGCACACCCAGGGCAGCATCTGTTTGTTGAAATAAATCAATTGGTATGCTGTCAACTCCTGGAGCCTTGTTTTTTGTCAATTCCTTCAGAGCAACTTGAACTTCCTCCTTCATTATGTTATTTCATGAAATTCCTCTGTGTCAGCCAATTCCTTCTGATACAGTGACTCTGTGTACTCCTTCCATCTTCTTTTGATACTTCCTGCATCATTCAACATTCTACCCAAACTATCTTTAAGTATTGCCACCCATGGCTTGAATTTGGTTTTCTACTCCTTCAGCTTAAGAAATGCTGAGCGAGTCCGGCCCTTTTGATTTTCTGACTCCAGCTCTCTGCATATTTCATTATAGACTCTTGCTTTGTTGTCCCGAGCTGCCTTTTGAAATTTTCTGTTCAGCTCTTTGATTTCTTGATTTCTTCCTTTAGCTTTGGCTTCTTGGTGCTATAATGCAATACTTAGAGTCTCATCTGACATCCATTTTGGTCTTTTTTCTCTCCAGCCTTTGTAATGATCTTTTGCATTCTTCTTGGACCATATTCTTGGTATGCTCCCACAGCTCATTTGGTCTATGCTTGTTGGTGCTCAAGGCCTCAAACCTGTTCCTCAGATGATTTTGAAATCTAGTGGAATAAACTTATGGTCAAAGTTTGGTTCCCGTGGATTTAATTTTCTTTAACTCTAGCTTGAACTTGAGTAGTTGGCTCTCTGTTCCACAATCAACACCTGCTTGATATTCACAGCTGATACTGAGCTTCGCCAGTGATTCTTTCCACAAATGTAATCGATTTGATTCCTATGCATATCATCAGGTGAAATCCATGTGTATAGCCTGCATTTATTTGTGTTTCTTATAAAAGGTATTTGCAATGAACAAATCATTGAATGTGCAGAACTCTATCATTCTATCTCCAGCCTCATTTCTGTCACTGAGTCCATGTTTACCAGCTACTGATCCTTCTTCCCTGTTCCCAACTTTTGCATTTCAGTCTTCCATTATTATCAGTATATCTTGATTGCATATTTGATTGATTTCTGAGGGCAAAAGTTCTTAGAAATCTTCAATTTTATCCTCTTTGGCTCTAGTTGTTGGTGCATACATTTGAATGATGATGGTATTGACAAAAGTCCCCTATATGCGTATGGATATTATCCTGCCACTCACCACATTGCATTTCATGAAGGATCTAGAAATAACTTTTTAAATTAGGAAACTAGTCCCAATTTTCTCACCTTTTCATCCCTGGCATAATAGATCATCTGATTCAAAATGTCCCATGCCAAGCCATCTCACTTAACCAATATCTAGTATGTCAATATTCATGTGTCCCATTTCTTCCTTAACAACATCAAATTTTCCTATGTTCATGCTTCTCATATTCTACTTTCCTATCACTAGTTCCTTCTTATAGCTGTTCCTTCTTCTTTGTGTTTCCATATCTGAGATCTTAGTCTTAATTGCCATGTCTGCTAGTCTAAATGTTAGTCTAAGTGTGCTCTGTTGAAGATAAGGTTTTTGAAGGCCTGTTTTTGTGGAAGTGGATGGCCAATCCTTTTTTCTAGTTTGTCTTAATTTGTGTTTGTTTGTGGCTTTTTAAAAAAAAATATTTTACAGAAAAGAGCAGATTGAAGACACTCAATTAGAAAAATGGCTGATTAAATGTTGCTACCCACCCTTGCCACATGTATTTTGACCCACTCTTTTCCCAACTCCACCAGCATCCCTCCCTACTTCCACCTACATCATTCAACACCTTTCTCCCCTTGACCATCCCTTGATATGATGTCTTAAGTCTCAAGCCATCAGGATTTCTGTGATTCTGGATGCCTCATGCTGCTGTCAGTTTCTTATGAAGAGGCTAGTATCTCTTCAATTTAAAATTCTCTAAGTACAAATGACAGATACAATTATCAAGGACAACTTCTTAGAAAGTTCTGAGAAGAAGTCCTTTGTCTTGAACTTCAGCTCCAGGATTGACTTCTTGTGGATTAATACCTCTTCTCTTCCCCTAACTCACCAGTAAAGTGTAGGATATTGTTCTTATGAATAATGTTATACCAATTGATCTTAGTGTCCTGCAAGTATATGTTCCAGAGGCACCAAAGAGAGGTTTACATAATGTTGTCCCCTGTTGACTCTTCTATCTATATAAACATGTTTACAGTGCATCCAAATACATAGCCAAACCTATACATAGACATCAGTGTTGACATGCCAACACATAATTTATTTTCCTTGTTCCTTAAGACCCTGAGTGATACAAATAGTTAAAAAATTCAATTGAAAACTAAATGTTTTGCAGTTCAAGTTCACTGAGTGGTGACTCATAAAAATGACCCAGCTATCTACTTCTGAAAAAATAGTCACTGATGTCCTTATGAAGCACAGTTTTACTCTGACAGATGAGGCAGAACCAACCCCACTGCAATAGGAAATGAAGAAATTTTTGAAGATTACTTGATGCTATGTGCAGTAAAACTTAGATACAGTTTCCCAGTGTACAACACAAAACAGATACAGTTTTATTGAAGCAGAAAGTACAGCAGGAGAGTGAAAAAAAATATAGCCTTTAATATGGACTATATCTCAATGTCAAGAAAAGAAATATACCTCTGGACTGATAGGATATATCATGATAGATGCAAACAAGATTGAAAGGGTCAACAACTTCATCTTACTTGGATCCACATCAACACCCTTGGTATCAGCCAGGAGATGAAGAGATATATTACACTGGGAAAGTCTACAGTCAGAGACTTCTCCAAATTATTGAGAAGCAATAATGTCAGTTTAAGGACTAACGTGAACATGATTTAGACCATGGTCTTTTAAATCACCTGCTATGCATCTCAGAGCTGGACAATGAATAAGGTTGACAGAAGAACTGATGACTTTGAGCTGGTTTTGTATACAGAGTACTGAATATCTCATGGACTGCCAAAAGTACAAACAAGTATGTCTTAAAGAAAGTGCAGCCAGAGTGCTTCTCAGAGGCAAAGATAAAAAAGCTTTGTCTTAAATATTTTGGGGATTTTTTCCAAGAGAGGCTATCCCTTGGAAAGGGACATCATACTTGAAATAGTGGAGAGTTGGCAAAAGAAAGTATGACCATCAACCAGATGGATTGCACAGTGACTACTGCAATGGGCTTGAGTGTGTCACAAATTGTGAAACTGGCACAGGACAGAGTTCAAATATATTAATAAAGTTGCTATGGGTTGTACTCAACTTGACAGCACCTAACAACAACAACAACAATATGTACACTAGAATACCAGTACAGTTGTCCAATAGCAATGGAATAAAAGACAAAACCAAACCAATCATGAGGAACACATACTGGGTTTTTTTTTTTTAAAAAAAAAGACTTATTGCCTTTTATAGGTATTTTCACTGTTAACTCCCTGAAAGTTTTCAGGTGTCATACAACAAGACGACATAACCATAATTAATATCTGTGCCCCAAAAGATAGACCTTCAAAATATACAAAACAAATTTTATCAGAACAAAAAGAAATTGCACCACAATAGTAATAGGAGTCTTCATTATACCACTTTCAAGGAAAGATAGAACTTCCGGAAAGAAACTCAATAAAAACGTTGAAGAATTAAAAACCAAATCAACCACCTTAATCTCATAGATGCATAAATTATCCTTTAGAATATATCATATATTAGATCACAAAGCAAGCCTCTATAAATTAAAGAAACATAGAAATAATACAAATCCTTTTCTTGGACCACAACACTAAAAATTTATAAATCAGCAACAAGAAGTCAATGGAAGAATGAAACCCATACACCTAAAAGATCAACAACATTTTCCTTGAACATGAGTGGGTAATAGAAGAAATAAAAAAAGAAATTACAAAGTTTCTTGTAATAAATGAGAGTGAAAACACAACTTACCAAAACCTCTGGGATATAGCTAAAGCAGTAGTACGTATAGGTCAATTCATAGCAATAAACAAATACTTTTAAAGGAGAAAAATGGTAATAGATTATTTAACCCAATATCTTGAACAAGTAGAAATATAACAGCAACCCCCACTCCCTGCCCCACCACCACTAAAAAAAGGACTTTATAAAAATTAGGGCAGAAAGAAATGAAATAGATAAGAGAAAACCAATTGAAATTATCAACAAGACCAAAAGTTGGTTTTTTGAGAGGGTCAATAAAATTCACAAACCATTGTAAAGTTAACAAAGAAAAAGAAAAGACACAGCCTGAATAAGAGATGAAAAAGGTGAAGTCACAACAGAACCAACTGAAATAAAAGGTTAACATTGGAATATTAGGAAAAACTATTCTTAAACAATTATGAAAACTTTGAGGAAATGATCAAATACTTAGAAACTCATAACCTACCTAACCTGACACAATTGAAGTAGGACACATGGACAGACCCATTACAAAAGTAGAAATTGAACTGATAATAAAACAACTTACAATAACAACAAAAAATGAGCCCTACAACAGATGGTTTTACTAAATAGAAGAGCTGTCACTAATTCTACATAAAGTATTTAAAAACATAGGAAAAGATGGAATACTCACAAACTGATTCTATGGAGAAAACATATCTCTGATACCAAAGTCAGGTAAAGACATCACAAAAATAGAAAATTTAAGGCCAACATCTCTCATAAATATAGATGCAAAAATCCTCAATAAAATCCTGGCCAATAGAGTCCAACAGTGCATTAAAAACCCTAAAACATCTTGACCAAGCAAAAGTCATAACTGAGTCCAAGGATGATTCAACATAAGAAAAATAATTAATGTAATTCATCACATCAACAAAGCAAAGAACCACATGATCCTGTTAATTGATGCATAAAAGGCTTTTGACAAAACAGAACAGCCCTTCCTGATTAAAACACTGAACAAAATGTGAATAGAGGGGGATTTCCTCAACATAGTGGAAAGCATATATGCAAAACCAAGAGCCAATGGTCACTATCATCTCTCCTATTCAATATTGTATTAGAAGTTTTAATGAGAACAATTAGGCAAGGCAGGACAATAAGACGTATACAAATTGGCAAAGAAAAGGTAAAACTATCTCTATATGCAGATGATATGATAGTATACTTAGGAAACTAAAGATTCAGTGAGAAAACATAGTCCATCAATTCAGCAAAGTGTTAGGGTAAAAGAGAAAAAAAAATCAGTTGGATTTTCTACAGTGACAAAGAGAATATAAAAATGGAGTGAAGAAAAGCAATGTCAATTGTAATAGTTAAACACAAGATGAAATAGTTGGGTACCAATATAACTAGAGTCACAAAAGATCTATTAAAAATGCAAAATGTCGCACCATTTTACACTCCCACCAACAGTGAATCAGGGTTCCAGTTTCTCCACAACCTCGCCAGCATTTGTTGCTTGCTGTTCTGTTAAATTTTGCTATTTT
>NW_006399938.1:5797453-5812445 GCF_000299155.1 Elephantulus edwardii | reverse complement strand
GAGTCATTGTATTAGGGATTAGTTAGAGACTGCACTTTAGGGGTGAGGGAGTAACATAAATTGCCAAATGTATCTGTCAATTTTTGTATTGTGGAAGTATCTTTGCAAGTTACTGCTCTCAACAGCTTAGAGATGCACAGCTTGGTGCGTCTATAATTTGCTTTTTTGAGTACAGTACTTGTCTGTCAGATGCTGTACTAAAGCAGAGCTCCCACAAATGAAAACAGACTAGAAAGAAGGATTGGCCATCCACTTCTGAAACCCTATGAACAAGAGAGCATACACACTTAGACTATTAGATAAAGCACATAAGACTGAACCCTCATATTGGGAACACAAAAATAAAGAATAGTTGCAAACAGCCCCTAATAATTGGAACATAGAATGTACAAAGAATGAATGTAGGAAAATTGGTCACTGTTTAAAAAAAAACCCATAAATACTGATGTACTAGGTATTGGTGAGCTGAGATTGATTGGCATGCACCACTTTGTATCACAATCATAACAATAAAAAATAATCATAATAATTTAAAAAAAAAGAAAAAATAAAAATGCAAAATGTGACATTAAAAAATGACAAAACAATGACATTAAAAAAAGACATCAAAAGGCATTAAAAATGACATAAAAATGAGATCTGGAGAAATGGAAGAATGAACCATGGATGGAGAGGAGATTGAAACTGTCAACAGCTTCATCTTGCTTGTATCCACAATAAACGTCATTGGTACTAGCAGTCAGGAAATAAGGAGATGCATTGCACTGGGAAAATCTGCAGTTAGGGACATCTCCAAATTATTGAGGAGTACTGATGTCAGTTTGAGGACTAAGGTGTATCTGATTAAGACCATAGTCTTTCTGATTACTAGCCATGTATCTGGACAGTGAATAAGTACGACAGAAAAATAATTGATCCTGAGCTGTGGTGTTGGAGAAGAGCACTGCACATCCCATGGACAGCCAAGAGAACGAATAACTATGTCTTATAGAGAGTGCAACTGGAGTGTTGTTTGGAGGCAAGAATGATGAGGCTTTGCCTCACATACATTGGACATGTTGCTAGGAGGTGCTGTTCCTTGCAGAAGTATGTGATGTTGGGAAGGGCAGAGGGTCGGCGAAGACCCTCAGCCAGATGAATTGATACAGTGACTGCTGCAATGGGCTCTTGTCTGTCAGGAAGTGTGAGGATGGTGCTGGATAGAATAGGGTTCAGATCTTTTTTTGGCAGGGTTGCTATGAGTCATTCTCGACTCAATGGCACCTAACAACAACAACAACAACCACCACCAAAGGTAAAGGTAATGTACTAGTTCAATGCAATCCCAATACAGATACCAAATGCATTCTCCACAGAGATGGAAAAGGTAATTTCCAATTTTACCTGGAATGGAAAGAGATCTCGAATAAGCAAAACAGTACTGGAAAAGAAAAACAAGGGAGGAGCATCACACTCCCTGATCTTAAATCTTACTACACAGCCATGGTAGTCAAGACAGCATAGTACTGGTACAGAAATAGACATACGAATCAATGGGATAGACTTGAGGACCCAGAAATCAGCTTATCTATCTCTGGTTAACTGAACTTCGACAAGGAGATGAAATCAGTTAAATAGGGAAATGACAGTCTCTTTAACAATTGGCATTGGTAAAATTGGAAAACCATCTGTAGAAAACTCAAGCAATACCTATACCTAACACCATACACAAAAACCGACTCAAGGTGGATCAGGGAATTAGAAATAAAACCAAGGAGTATAAACTTCATCAGAGAAAATCTAAGAAAAACTCTAGAAACACTATTGTACAGTATAAACAGTCTTCCAAGCTTAATGGAAAAAAAAAAGGGAGAAAATAAAATAGATGAACGGGACATTCTAAGAATCAAATTCCTATACATATCAAAAACTTCTCTAATATAGTAAAAAGAAAACCCACAGACTGGGAAAAATATTTGGCAATGACATATCTAAAAAGGGATTCTATCTAAAATTTATTGATTACTCCAGCAGTTCGGGCCACACCTAGTGTCTTGGGAGACCTAGTGTCAGCTGCACATGGCCTCTGGCTTCTTGGGGAGAGGCAGGTAAGGAAGGCTCTGGGCGCTTGTGGCTTTCTCTGTGCCCCAAGTGACTCACTGGCACTTAACAAGACAGAGAGAGACCAGTTGGTCTAGTGGACTGAAAGCAATGCTACCAAGCCAAAGGTGGGTGACTCTAATCCGTGGCCCTAAGGCCTGTTTTTCATTGTTTTTGTTCAAACAGTCTTCTAGGTCATATAGCTCTAGGGGTCCACTTGCTGTACAGAGGTAACTTGTGGTCACTGTGAAGCCAAACACTGTGACACTGATGTGTCAAATGTGATAATGGTTACCCATGGAAGACAGTGTTTGGTGGCGCTCCCCGGTTGAAACAAGCTTGGGAGCAGGAGTGGCATCTACTTCTGTAAATAGCTTGCCTCCAGAAACCCTGAACCTGGAGAAAGGATGAAAGTCAAGCACGCAGGTGTCGAGGACTTTTGTTCATAAGGTTGCTATGAGTCCCCTATGACTCGACGGCACTTAACAACAACAACACTTCACCAGCTCAACAAGGAAAAGGTAAACAACCCAATCACAAAATGAACACAGGATATGAATAGGCACTTCACCAAAGAAGACATTTAGATGGCAAACAAACACATGAAGGAATGTCCAAAATTCTTAGCTATTATGGTTGTTAGGTGCTGTTATGTACAGTATAATTCATAGAGACTATATTCACAAAAGATATGAACCCTTTTCTATCCTCTGACATCCTCACAATTCCCGTTCTACACAAGAGGCCATAGAAGCAGTCACTGTGTCAATCCACCTGGTCAAAGGTTTTCCTCCCCTTTTTACCCTTCACCCTTCCCAGCATCATAGCCTTTTCTAAGGAAGAGCCCCTCCTAGAAACATGTCCAAAGTATGTGAGGCGAAGCCTCTTCAGTTTTGCCTCCAAAGACCACTCTGGCTGCACCCTCTACAAGACATAGCTGTTTGTTCCCTTGGCTGTCTGTGGAAGGATGTTCAGTGCTCCTCTCCAGCACTGCAACCCAAAGGTATCAACTCTTTTCCTATCATCCTTATTCTTTGTCCATGTTCAGATGCATAGCAAGTAATTGGAAAGACTATGACCTGAATCAGAGATACGTTAGTCCTCAAACTGATATCATTACACCTCATGTTATTAGAGAGATACACATCAAAATAACTTTGAGCTGGAATTAGAGATACCATTTGACCCAGCAATTGCTCTACTTGAAATATACCCTAAAGAAACAAGAACTGCCATCCAAACAGTTAAATGCATATCTGTGTTGATTGCTACCTTGTTCCCAATAGCAAAGAAATAGAAGCAACCCAAGTGCCTATCAACAAATAAATGTCTAGAGAAACTGTGTTATAGTCATACAATGGAATGCCATATAGCACTGAAAAACAAGGAACTCATAAAATATTATACAAAATGAGTGACCTTGGAGGACATTATGTTGAGTAAAAGATCTCAGTCACAAAAGGACAAATATTGCGTAAAGCCACTGTTATAAAAAAAGACTGATATGAAGGTTACAGGGAAAGTAAGAAAAGAAGGGATAACTAATGAATACTGTATTTAAATAGATGAGGGAAAGAACTGTCTAAAGGAAATATTTGATAGGTATTATTTATATGAGCACAGTCTAGATAGAACAAGAGGTACATAGCAAAGTGGACTGGGGGGTGAAGGGAGGGAGGAAATTGTGCAACAACGAAAGAATCTTTTTAAAGAGAAATCAAACTGTTGTGGGGGGGGGGTAAGGAAGAAAACGTGCAACAATGAATGAACGGAAATCCAAGTTTTCTATAAACTTTCATTAAAACATCAATTTAAAAAAGGAAAGAAAGAAATAAAAAGCAAACAAATAAACAAAAAACTATTATGAGATATCATCTCATCCCAGCAACAAAAGCAAAATTTAACAGGACAACAAACAATAAATGTGAGCAAGGTTTTGGCAAAACTGGAACTCTTATTCACTTCTGGTGGCAGTAATAAAAGTGGTAAAACCACTACGGAAGGCCATATGGTGCTTTCTAAAAGAGTTGGAAATAGACATGTCATTTGACCTAGCCATTTCACTACTGGGAATATACCCTGAAGAAACCAGAGCCGTAACTTGAACAGATGTATGTGCACACATGTTTATTGTGACATTATGCATAATAGTAAAGAGATGGAAGCAACCTAAATATCCAACAACAAGCAAATGGATAGAAAATGTATGGTACACTCATACAATGGAATATTATGCATCATTGAAAAACAAAGAATTCATAAAGAATTACACAACATGGGGGAGCCTGGAGAACATTATGCAAAAGGAAATATCTCAGATATTAAAGGACAAATATTGTATAGCAGTGCTGTTATAAAATGGGACAGATGGGATGGGATGGGGATAAATGGGAAAAGAGTGGATAGATAATGAACACTGCAATAGAACAGATGAGGGGAAGAACTGTCTGAAAGGAATAAACGATTGGGTATTATATGTGTGACAACAATCTGAAAGAAGGGGTGCATTGTTGGGTGAGCAGGGAGAGGGAAGAAAATTAGAAAATGTATTAAAAAAGGAAGAAACAATTATAAATTAAAAAAGTTAATGGGAAGGGGATCAGAGGAAATTGTGCAACAATGAATGAATGAAAATCCAACTTATCTGTAAACTTGTTAAAAAAAATCACAAAATAAAGTTTATACACACACACACACACACACACACACACACGGATTTCCCCTCCTTCTTCACAGGAAAATTTGTAATATTTAATCTGCAGTTTCAAATATCAATTTCAATTTCAGGGACATAATTTTGGACTTGTTGTGTTATAACCCATAAAGTTACTAAGCCAAAGGCAGTGCCTCTGGCAGTTCAAATCCACCAGTGGCTCACAGGGAGAAAGATGGGCAATTTACTGTGTAATTTATAGTCTCTAAAAGCCCACTGTTGTTGTTGCGTATTGCAGAGTCAGAACTGACCCATAGCTGACCCTCCAGGGGGGTTTCAGAGGCATTTAATTCCATGGAAGGATACTGATTGCCCATCATTCTCCCACAGAGCAGCTGGTGGCCTAGAACCACATGCCTTCAGATAGGTTCTGAATAAATGGCAATGACTAAAAATACATTACACCAGTATCAGGAAATAATAAATTCATATCGTGAATATAATATGTCACGTGATGTCCACAACAGTGATATAACATATTTAGCAGAGGGCATGTTTAGACTGTTCTTGGTATCCTCTTCACACAATCATCAGAACTAGTTTACCATCTTGAATTGGTTGCAGAAACATCTAGATTTTACATACAAAGCTTGTGTTTCCACTACCATTATCCAAATTGGGGCTTCATCCCCACCTGCATTCAAAACCTGCTTACCAATGTCCATATTTTCTAATATAATAGTTTAACTGGCAAACTGTAAGTAGAAAAGTTTCCCTCAACCTTTCTCTTATTTGTTGGAATTCAATCACAAAACAGTTATTATCTGTAGATTTTCCGAATTGCTAGCTGCAACTCAATTATCAGATACCATTTGATATCATCTACATATATAGTGCTGAAGAAGTAGATGCTCTTGTCTTGGATGAGCAAATTTCTGTTGATATATCTTAAAAACCTGTCAAATTATTTAGCAACCGGATCAATCTTTCTCTCTCTCTTGCACTCTTTCCTAAAAGTTAAGAAAATCAAAATGATTTCCATTGATTAGTGTAATCTAGGTTCTCACTCTATTAGGAAGTATGCTATCCTTCTGGGGTCAACATTTCTGTTTCAGAGATGAAAACTCAGAGCTCAAGAGACCTAAACTACACAGAACCCCTGGTGCAGATACTGTAATACATACTGGATGCTAGAGTACAGAATAATGAATTTCTATTCAAGAAATGTGTAAGAATATTTTTTCTAGAGCAGTTATTAACTAAGTAGGTCTGTTGGGCCTTATCTACTGTTAGCAACAGTTTATCACATAGCCCCCCTGATTTTAAAAAACATGAATAATTAAGATGAATAATCAAGATTGTCTTTTGAGAAAAAAGGTAATATACTTTTATTATATAATAAAGATTTAATTTTTGTACACAGGTGCTTGCATAGAATTTGAGTAAATGAATTTGATTGAATTTATTGTAAAGCAATAGGCATCATTCACATTTTTCATAGGTAATTTATATTTTTAACAAATATTAAAAAGTAGCATGGGACAAAAATGATTCTGTATCCATATCATATGCTGGATTTAAGATAATTTCACATGTAATTTAAAATAACATAATAGAAAAATATTTTGTAATGTTTAAATTTGAATAGACTTCAGGTATTTGTGCTGCTTTTTCCCTTAGTAAACTTTATATTTTAAGAGCGAATCCGTATACTTAGTACATGGATATAACTTAGATTTACAAATTCAGCTAATTAAATTATGTCCAGTTATTTACAAAGTCTTTTGAAAATATCAACAGCTTAAAATCTTACTAGAAGGAAGTATATAATTTTTAAACTATCAGTTTTACTTTAAGGATAAAAGAGGTTTTGGATAATTGCATTCTTACTTTTTGGAAAACATAGCATATACACAGTCTTGACAAGAGTTGGTTCTATGAATACTTTTAATCCTCTTGGAATGGATAGTACCCATTTATCATGCTTAAGAGTGTAATAAGAAAAATGTAGTTCTCTGACAGCACAGGTAATTATAAGCCTTGCAAGTATCTCTTATATTCTCTAAATAGTAAAATCCCTACTAGCCTTTCTCGCCAATTAAAAGAAAAACGCATCTTCTAAAATGTATTATTATATTAGAAAGCTACTATACCATACTTTTAGCTGTTTATTTTAAATTCTTAAGATGTTGCACCCCTGGTTAGTATTTTGATATACAGTTTACAGACCTTTTCAATGCCTGGTCAGTTTGAAGACTCCAAAAGAAGGTAAGGTTCAGATGAGTATTTTTTCTTCTCTCAGAGTGTGGATGTTGGCCTTGTCTATTCATGAAAGACTGCTTGATCTGTGGTCACTTTGAGGCGACTGTGGCCTCAGATTCCCATCTGCCCTCTTACTCCACTCAACTATATTTGGTAACTGAACTCATGTTTCAACAGACTGCCTCAATCAGGAATTTCAGCAGTGGGCTGGGAAATAGCACCAGGTCTGAGGGCTGGGTTCTTAGAAATTAAAGGCATGCAGTGTAAAAAAGAATTATATTTATGAGTCTAATAAACATGGGGTTTACACATGTTCCTCTCTATTTGATTTTGAGGCTGCAAATCACCACCTGCCTCTTTAACATGTTTTTAATGACTTAAAGTACATTATATGGTTTTCAGATAAAAAAAATTAATCTTCTTACTGTATTCTTCCATTCCAGTTATTTAACTTTAGTCATGCGGCAGATTACACTAAAATAGTAAATACATGAACTATTTAAAAATTTATCCACCTGTCAAATTGAATGGGCAGTCTCACTGCACTCATATTTTCATTTTGTTAAGTAAAGATTATTGTAAGACTGTGATGATGCACTCACAGTGATTGCAACAATGCGCTTGAGTACAGTGGAGATTGTGAGGACGGTGCAAGGCAGGGCAAGTTTTCCAGCTGTTGTTAATACAGTTGCTTTGAGTTGAGGCAACTCCACCTAACAACAAGAAGATGTATTAATGTCTTTAATAAGATTTGATCCAAAGTCATATTAAATAGTCATGAACATATAGAAATTCAATCTTGGACATACAGAAATCTCACCTCATAGAGCTCTTGGTTAAATACCTCAGTTTATAGCAACCATCTAATAAATAATTGCTGAAGAAATAAATTTTGAATGAATAAGTTTACTAAAACTCAACATTTTTATAAGAATCTATAAACTATAGAAAGTTAAATTTAAAATTACAAGGAATTATCTCGATAATCTCTCTAAATAATACATTTACTTTTTAACTCTCTTATTTTAATTAATCTCTTAAACTCCCCTAAATTTTAATGAGGTTGTAAAAATTTATACATGCTTGTTTTAAGAGTGGTTTATGATAAAAATCCAAAAGTAGTGGTTTAGAGATTTTGTTAAATTGATATTAGATTGTGTCTATAAATTATGGTTGTTAGTATAAAAATACATTCTTATGGCAAGATGTTTTTCCCAGACAAGCATAAGCCTTTTACAGTACTAGGAATGTTAGCAACCATTTTACTACTTATTCTGCAACATCTATTTGTAACATAGTCTCATATTTTAATCCTTCAAGTAATAAATAGAGGTAACATTAATAGAATGCTTCCAAAGTCAGCTAGAAAAGCCAAACCTAAAGAGGAAAATATAATCACACAAAACTTCAAGTTAAGATTACAAGTGGAATACTGAGTCTTCCTTTGTCTGAGTAAAACCTTGCCATCATGTTTGATGGCTTTATTTTATGAAAAAGTTTAAATTTAGCAATGAGAGAGTTTATGTAAAATAAGGGGTGGTTAGTATAACATCACTAAAAAAATATGTTTTGTTTCTTTGCACTGTTAATGGAAAACTAATGACCATATGTTCTTCTCTGTAGTCGAGTTTAGTTTTCTGTAAAACTGCTCCGTTAAAAGTGGTCTTTCTTAAAACTAGATACTTTTAAGGAGATGTCAGCCTGGCTGTTTTAGCCATTTCAATAATTAATCAATGTTTCTAAAATTTGGACTTACTGCAAACAGCATATGGGAAGGGAATAAGTTAATTAAACCAATGTGTGTTTATATCTGTTCTTTACTAAAACTTCCCAGAATAAAGTAAAAGTTCTGAAAAAAGAAGATCATAGATGATGTCAGCTACCAACAAATTGTTGTAAAATTATACAATTGTGATGGATTATAACAAATTATGGCTAATATTGAGAGAAACGAGAAGTCTTGTAAACTTAATTGTGCTTATGTGAAACATATATAGACCCAAAAGCGGTTCCCCAAACAGAAATGGGTTTAAAAATCAGGAACGGTATATACATCAGGGTTGTATATTTTCTCCATAGTTATTACATCTGTAGGCTGAGCAAATAATTCAAAGAGCTGAATTATATGAAGAAAAATATGACATCAGGACTGTAGGAAGACTCCTGAACAACCATATTCAGATCACATGACCTTGCTTGCAGAAATTGAAGAAGACTTGAAGCACTTAAGGCAGAAGGTCAGATATTAACTTTCAGTGTAGATTATATCTCAACATCAAGAAAACAAAAGTCCTCACCACTGAGGCAACAACCAATGTCAGGATAGATTGGGGGTGGGGGGGGAATTGAAGTTTTCAACAATAACTTGAATTCACAGTCAAAATCCAGGGTAGTTATTTTTATGTGCCATCAAGTGGCCTGTGACCCATAGTGACCCTATGTACAGCTCTGCCCTGTCCTGAGTCAGTCTCACTAATTTTGACACACTTTCCCCTTTACCCTAGTTACTGTATTAATCCGTCTCATATAGGATCTTCCTCTCCTGCGCTGTCCCTCCATCCATCCAAGAACGATGTCCTTCTTCAAGGACTGGCCATGTGCCCAAAGTATGTGAGATAGAGATCCAAAATCCTAGCCTCCAAGGAGAACCTTGATTTAACCCTCTCCAAGACAGACCTATTTATTTTCTTGGCAGTCCATGATATGTTCAAGACTCTTCTCCAGTACCTCAATTTGAAAGCATAGATTATTCTTCTGTTCATCCCTAGTCCTTGTCTAGTTCTCTAAAGAATAACAAGTAATTGCAAATACCAAAACCTGGATTAGGTGTACCTTAGATTCTAGACTGATATCAGTTCTCGTCAATACTCTGGAGAGGTCCCTGACAGCAAATTTTCCCACTGCAGTTATTTTTTTGATTTCCTGACTGCTGGTCCTAATAGTGTTGATTGTGGAGTAGAGCAAGCTGTAATTGTTAACAACCTCAATCTTTCTCCACCAATCATTCTACTGTCAATTGGCCAAGTTCAATTCATTTTGAAGACTATAGTCTTTGACCTTCAGCAGCAAAAGCTTCAGGTCCTCCTTAGTTTCAGAAAGCAAGGTGGTGCACCTCCATAACATAGGTTGTTGATGAGTTTTCCTCTAATTCTGACGTCATGTTCTTTTTCATAAAGCCCAGCTTCCTGAATGATCTGTTCTGCATATAGATTGAAAAGGTATGGAGACAGGATTCTTCCCTGAAACACTCCTTCCCTGATTTTAAACCATGCAGTGTTTCTCTGCTCTGTTCTGAGGACTGCTTCTTTGTCCAAAAATAAACTTCACATAAGCACAATCAAATGTTCGGAGATTCCCATTTTCCTCAAGGTTAGCCACAATTTGTTATGATCCACACAGTCAAATGCCTTTGCATAGTCAATGAAACACAGACATTCTTCTGGTACTCTGCTTTCTGCCAAGATCCACCCGACATTGGCAATAATGTCTCTACTGCCATGATCTCTTCTAAACCTAGCTTGCATTTCTGGTAGTTCTCTGTTTCAGTTGTTTCTGGATAATCTTCAGCAAGATTTGGCTTGTTTAACATTAGTGATGTTGTTTGATAATTTCCACTCTTTGTCTTGCCACCTATTTTTTTTTTTTAATGGAAATAAATATAGATCTATTCCAGTCAGTTGGCCAGGTAATTGTCCTCCAGATTTCTTGGCACAACCTGGTGAGCACATCCAGGGCTGCAATTGTTTGTTGAAATATGTCAATTGGTATTCCATCAATCCCTGGGGATTTATTTATTGTCAAGTCCTGAAGAATAGCCTGAACTTCCTTCTTCATCACCACTGCCTCTTGATCATATGTTGTTTCTCGAAATTCTTCTATGTCAGCCAATTCCTTTTGGTACAGTGACTCTATATACTCCTTCCATCTTCTTTTAATGCTTCCTGGATTATTCACTATTCTTCCCATCGCATCCTTAAACATTGCAATTTGAATTTGTTCTTTAGTTCCTTCAGCTTAAGAAATGCTGAGCAAGTTTGGCCATTTTGATTTTCTGAGTCCAGCTCCTTGCACATTTCATTATGATACTTTCCAGGGTAGTAGCAGTCAAGAAATCAAAACACATGATGCATTGGAAATTACTGCTGTCAAGGATATCTCCAGATTTCTAAAGAGCAAGAATATTAGTTTGAAGGCTTACGGTTGTTCCATTTCAGTGTGCTTCTTATGCATCGGAAAGTTGGACAATGAATAAAAATGACAGAAGGAGAACTGATGTTTTTGAATCTTGGTAATGGAGAAAAGTACTCACTATCCCAGGGACTGCCAAAAGAACAAAGAAGTGTACCTTTGAGTAGGTTTTTCCAAGGTGCTTCTTATAGTTAAGAATAATGAAATTTTATCTCACAAATATTGACACATTTTCAGGAAGGGTTAGTTCTTAGAAGAAAGATATCATGATGGGAAAGGTAGAGAGTCAGAGAAAGAGATGAAGACACTCAATAAGATAGATTGATACGGTAATTGTCACAATGGTCTCAAATATGTCCTAGAATGAGATGACAGTGCAAGGTCAGATATCATGCTTGTAAGGTCGCTATGAGTTATAGTCAACTTGATGGCACATGTTGTTGTTGTTGTTAAGTGCTGTCGAGTCGCAGGCGACTCATAGCGACCCTATGAAGGAGAGTCCTTGACTCTTGGGTGCCTTTCATCTTCTCTCCAAGTTCATAGGGTTTCCGGAGGCAAGCTATTATGGAAGTGGATGCCACTCCTCTTTCCATGCTTGTTCAACTGGGGAGCTCCACCCCACTCTCAGTCCGCATTGGGTAGCCAACCATTGACGCATTTGACACATCCGTGTCACAGTGTTCAGCCTCACAGCAACCACAAGTGACTGCGGGATGGCAACTTGTGCACCAGGGCTATACGACCTAGAGGAATGTCTGAACAAAAGCAATGAAAGACTGCCCACGGGCCCTTTTGGGCTTGAAGCGGCTCTGCTTTCAACCCAAGGCCAAGCGTGGCTTCCCTGGCTCCTGGAGGCAGAGTCGCCTTTCTCCAGAGACTGCCACAACACAACACAACACAACTCCCACATACACAGCACCATCCTCTCTGGCCAAAGGACCACAGCCACCACCTGGGTGGAGCAAACCTGAGCAATTATGGCCGTCCGTCTAGCTAATAATGGAATTAGAGTCGTAAACAAGGGATGGATCCTATAAACATGAGTGTTCTACCAAAAGTACAAAAAGAAAATGGTTGCAAAAGAATATGTTTATAGGAAGCAAATGAAACAACTATTGAGTCCCAGGAATGCTCGGAAATTGGAGGCACTAGGCCCCTCTTAGAAAATATTTTTATTTGGTATCTCTGGATATCACTGAGAATTGAAGCAAGAGCTGAAAACAAGGAATTGGTTGAAAGAATCCCTTAGGAATAGTTAGGTCCTACTTCCCCTGTTCCACTTCAGACAGCAAGGGGATTAAACTTCCCCATTCTGGAAAGAGATGAGAAGTTTATTTTCTGGAACATTTGAACCAAATAGTATCCAGTTCCAGGGATATAAATCTCCAGTTTCTGGAATGAGAGTGGAAAATGAAGCATTAAGAGAAATTGGAGGAAGTTGAGCTGGAAAAGATATAAGAAGTTTCATTTTCTGGAAAAAACATGTGAATGAACATTTAAACTACAGTAACATTTTATCCATCTTGTAATGTTGTATTTTTTACACTAATCTTTGAACTTTTTGTGTTTGAAGAAATCATAATAAAAATTAAACAAAACCCTATCTTATAGCCTAAGGCAAATGGAATATAGGAGAAACTCTAGGAGTCATATGTATGTGAAAATTAGACAAGAGATAAAGAAATCTGAAGAAGAACTGATGACTTTGAATTACGGTGTTTCTGAGGAGTATTGAACATATATATTCTCTTGTTGTTATTGTTAAGTTCTATTGAGGCGAAGTGTTTGGCTTCACGGCAACCACCATTTACCTCTGTACATCAGGTGGACATACCAGGGTTATACGACCTAGAAGAATGTTTCACCGGAAACAAAGGCAGACCATGAAGCCAAACACTGTGACACTGATGAGTCAAATGTGAAAATGGTTATCCATGGTGGACAGTGTTTGGTGGAGCCCCCAATGAAAACAAGCTTGGAAGCAGGAGTGGCATCCGTTTCCATAACAGCTTGTCTCTGGAAACCCTATGAACCTGGAAAAAGGATGAAAGTTATATAGGTGTCGAGGACTTTTGTTCATAGGGTTGCTATGAGTCGCCTAAAACTCAACGACACTTAACAAAAACAGCATAGAGAGAGAGCAGTTGGTCTAGCAGACAGAAAGTCAGGCTCCCAAGCCAAAGGTATATGTCATGGACTGTTAAAAAAGAAAACAAATCTGTCTTGGAGGAAGTGCAGTTAGTGTGCAAGGATTGTGAAATTTCATCTCACTTCCTTTGGGCTTGTTATCCTGAGAAGCCACTCCTTGGAAAAGGGCATCATGCCTGTAAACATAGAGGGTCAGTAGAGGAGAGAAGACTCTCAGTGAGATCGATTGACACAGTAATTGCAACAATGGGATTAAACACAGCAGGATTGCAAGGGTGATAGGATCAGGCAAGCTTTCCATCTGTTGTACTTAAGGTTTCTGAGTTGGAATAGATTTTACAGCACTGTACAACAAAAATAGGAATCAAAATACCACAACCTCTCCATGATATTACCACAAGTTTTTCCCAGGGAAGATGGACAACGCTCCATGTGATTTATTGCCTCTGAAAACCTGCTAGAGGATCAGGTATGGGTTGCTCCAACTTGAAGGCATTCAACTGCAACAACCACCAAGACTATATTTATATGTGATGTTGTTTCCACTGAACAGGCACTAATTCAGAGAGACTTTATGTATAGGGAATAATAAAACATTATCTTAACCAGATAGATCTATCATCACAATCTTTGGTATGCTTGAGCCCATTGTTGGCCACAGCCATCCCAATCTACCTTAAAGAAAGTTTTCTTTACTTTTTGTTTATTTTATTATTTTTTATTTTGCCAAACGGGATGTTCTTGTCTAGTAAGCGGTTTTCTTGATGAAAGTCCTAGTGCTAACTAATAAAGAGTTGTATATCCAACCAAAGGCATATCATTCGAATCCACCAGCTGCTCTTCTGCAGAAAGATAGGCAATTTCTTCCTATATGATTTACTGCTTCTAAAAGCCAGATGGATGATCAGCTATGAGTTGATTCCAAATTGATGGTACATAGAAACAAGTCTTTCTTGATGTGCATAAAGTAAATGAGACCAAACCTCATCATTCTCACTTGTAAGGGGTATTCTGGCTTTGTTTTTCCCCAGACTGATGTGTTTAGTCTTTTGATAATCTTTGCTATGTTCAATATTCTTTGCAAGTGACACAACTAGTAATGTGAATTAATTTTCAAAATATCATTTTTATGTGCGTGAAGATTTACAAATCGTATTTATTTTTCACATAATCATTCATGGTCATCTTGTTTTATTACATTAATTTCCATTGATGTGCATAATTAAAGAAAACTCTGGTGGCCTAGTGTTTAAAATCTGTGCTGTAATCATCAAAAAATATAGTTCAAATCCATCAATTGCTCCATGGGAGAAGGATGAACAATCTCCTTTCAAATGATTTGCAGCCTCTGAAAACTCACTTGAGGTCACCTATGAGTCACTAATGAAAATATCTAAAGAATTTCTTTGTGTGTATTGCCTTTTCCTTTACTCATCATATTTATTCATTTTTATTCCCTTCTTCCTCCTTTTCCAACATTTTTTTATCTTACTATTTCACTATTCATCTTTTGCATGCCTATAAGGCTGCTGAAAAGGTCAACTGTCTTATTGATTTGGGAATTGGATGCCGACTCTCTGGCTTCTTCATGCTGAACAGGGGCGTAGATATAAAGGGGGGAAGGGAGGATGCTTTATCACCTTACTGGTGGTCTTGGGTTAG
>NW_006399938.1:5779223-5796978 GCF_000299155.1 Elephantulus edwardii | reverse complement strand
TGTCCACACCACAGCAGTGGGCAACGAGCTTAAAGCCCCTGATGGCTCTGGGCGCTGACTCTCACCAGTGGCTATGGATGAAGTCACAGGCGATTTTCAGCCAGTGCCGGAGCATTCTTAAGATAAAAGCATTGCTTTCATTCTCCAGATCCTCACTGAGTAATGATACTGGTTTTTCTTTTTCATCTGGGCTTCTCAATGATGTTGTTGTTGTAAGGTGTCATTGAGTTGAGCATAACTAAAAGTGACACTGTGAACAAAAGATCTGAACCCTATCTATCAGGCACCATCCTCACACTTCCTGACACACAACAGACTATTGCAGCATTAATCCACCTGATTGAGGATCTTTCTCTCCCTCACTAACCCTCCATCTTTCCCAACATCATGTCCTTCTCCAACGAATAGCCTGACTTTTGGTTGTTCTTTTTGTCACATGTTTTTGCTTCTTTGGAGGATTACTAATTTGCATTTGTACATTAAAATAAAAAGTAATCTTATAACTTTATGAACTTTGATAAATGTTGATAGTGGTAGAAGGGCTTCCGGCCTTTTGTTCCTAGAGTCCCTGTGAGTCACATTTGACTCAAAGGCAATCAACAACAACAACAATCTTATCACAATACTAAAGAGCATTGATAGTGTCTGAGAATAGACTTTCTTATCTATATTTAGAGATAAGTACACTTGGTCAGAAATAGTATCATTTGCAAGAAGGTTTATAGGGTCAAGTTGCAGGGAAAATTACATTCAAGGCTTGAAAAATCAGTGATGTTCACTTCAAGAGAAATTTTTTAATATTTACAGAAAATAAGTTCAATTTTGTTTTACAAAGATAGAAAAAAAATATCAAATTAATGAAAGAAAAATTATTTTACAGGTATAGAGAGGTCAACAATATTTTAAGAGTATAACACACAACTACAACCAATTGAGTTTTATTGAAGTTATAAAAGACAGCCTAAATTTTAAAGAAATAGTAATGAATCACAAATAAAAGAGGAAAAAAACCCTATGTGGTCATTTCCATAGGTAATTAAAAGATCTTTGAACAACATTCAACTTATATGTCTGTGTTGTTAAGGGCTTATGCTTGCTGTAGAGGGTCAAGGACTGCAGCCTTCAGTATGGATTAAGGCTCAATGTCAAGAAGACAAAGATTCTCATCACTGGACCAACTGGCAGCATCAGGATGGATGGTGAAGAGATTGAGATTATTAACAACTTTAGTCGGCTTGGCTCCACAGTCAAAACTCTTGGCACCAGTAGCCAGGAAATAAAAAAAAAACGTATTGCGATGGGAAAGTCTGATGTTAGGAACTTCTCCATGGTACGGAAGAGCAAGGGTGTCACTCTGGAGACTAAGGTGAGTCTGATACAGGCTATGGTCTTTGCATTCACTTGTTTTGCATCAGAGAGTTGGACAGTGACTAGGGAGGATAAAAGGAGAATTGATGCCTTTGAGCTGTGGTGCTGGAGAAGAGTATTGAGGGTAGCATGGACTGCTAGGAAAACAGACTCAACCTGGAGAGGGTTAAACCAGGCTGCTCCTTGGAGGCAAGGATTTTGAGGCTTCATCTGACATACTTTTGCCATGTTGTAAGGAGGGACAGGTCCTTGGAGAGAGACATCATCATGCTTGAGAGGTTGGAGGAACGGTGCAATAGGGGAAGACACTCTATGAGGTGGATTGATTCAGTGACTGGAGTAATTGTTATGGGTGCGTCAGATGCAGTGCAATTGGCACAGGATAGAGCAGGGTTTAGGGCTGTTTTACATAGGGTCGTTATGAGTTGCAAGCCACTCGATGGCACACCACCACCACCACCACCACAACAACAACAACAAGGTTTTATTGTTCAAAAGGTCTTCCCTAGCCATTGACTGACTTTGCTATGAGAGTGGGCAGGAATTTGCTAATAGGGAGTTAGCCTATTCACAAAGGAATTGGCTAGTCTCACCATTAAAAGGAGTGGACCCAGCAGCAGAATTGGAGGATCTTCTGCTTCAGCAAAGAAAAAAACAGATCTTGTAGCACATCCTTAAGTGCCAGAGATTTTTGCACCAACCAGACAAGGGCCTGTGGGAGCAGCCACCATAATAGCTGAAGTAGAGAATTTGGGAACCGGCATGAGACAGTGCAGACCTTGGGACTGCTATGCCATTGAACCAGCGCTAAGAGCCTTTTGTTCAAGTTTGTTGGAGGACAGAATGTTGGAGAACCATAATTGGTGATGGGGTGGTACTGATAAGTACAGAATTCTCTATGTATGTATCAATTATGGAACTACAGTTATATAGTTATAAAATTGTGGCTATCTCTTTGGAGCTGCTTTTCCCAGTCATATGTAAATTCTAACTTAATCTGCCTGTTTACCTGGACAGGGAGTACTGAACTAACTCTTATCTTTCCAAAACCTGTTTTGCTGTTATATGTTAACTAGTTTATAGTTTGCCTGTTTACTGGTATCTGGGTCGAATGGCTTTCTTTCAGATGTGGAAATTCTTTTACTAACAAAAGTGTATTGTTAAGGGAGTTGGTGTCTCACCCTGGTATAAAAGCCTAATGACCTCTCCCAGGCAAGGTAGTCTCTGAGGTGACTCACTATCCTCCCAGATCTGTAATAAAGTGCACATGGATACTGCAATCCATTTGTCTCATTGACAATTGACTACAGAAAGAACATTGAGTTCAGTAACATTGGCAGTACTGAAAGCTTTGTAACATGGGCCTAGAGCTGTAAAGCTCAAGGCTTAGGTGCCTGTAAGCACATTTCAGAAGCTTTCCTGACTATTCTGCTACTGACTTGAATTACAGCCTTTTGAGTCCCTAATATGGTTCTGTGTGGTCTGTGGACTATCACAAATTTTGGACCTAGAAAAGCAGTAAGATTGATGTTAGGATGAGTAGAAAGAGGTGTGGGAGCATGAGGGACTTGTCTGACCTCATGAGAATTGGTTTTGTGTTGCTAATGTTGTTAGTGGTGACAGTTCCCCTGGGTGAATTTGGTAAAGGTCAAATATGGCTGTTGTCTTGTGGCCCTTGCTCTTTTCTAATAAAAACAACACAATTAACACCCTTGGTACGAGCAGCCAGGAAATAAGGAGACACATTGTACTGGGAAAATCTGCAGTTAGGGACCGTTACAAATTATTGAGGAGTAGTTATGTCAGTGTGAGGGCTAAGATGTGTCTGATTTAGGCCATAGTCTTTCTTACTATTAGCTATGCATCTGAGACAATGAATAGGAATGTCAGGAAAAGAATTGATGCCTTTGAGCTGTGGTGTTGGAAAAGGGCACTAAACATCCCAAAGACAGCCAAGAGAATGAACAGATATGTCTTGGAGAGGGTGCAGCCAGAGTGCTTGTTGGAAGCAAGAATAATGAGGCTTTGCCTCTCATGCTCTGAACATATTGCTAGGAGGTGTTATTCTTTGGAGAGGGACATGATGTTGGGAAGGGTGGAGGGCTGGTGAAGGAGAAGAAGACCCTCTAACAGGCGGATTGATATGGTAACTACTGCAATGGGCTATTGTGTGTCAGGAAGTGTGAGGATGGTGTAGGACAGGAGTGGGTTCATATCTTTTGTTCATTGGGTTGCTATGAGTCATACTTGACTTGATGGCACCTAACAACAACAATAGAAATGTCAAAACCATAAAAATACAGAAAATTCTTTAGTGTGTGAAGAGAGTGGCTTTATTCTAACAATTGTCAGAGAACTGTTGTTGTTATGTGCCATGGAGATGCTTGCGACTCATAGTGACCCTATGTAAAAGAGCCCTAAACGCCGTTGTTTCCTGTGCCAACCTTGCCATCTCAAACATACTCATTCCCACCATTCCACTCACAGAATGGATCCATCTCATCAAGGGTCTTCCTCGCCTGTGTTGTCCCTCCCCTCTCCCAAACATGATGTCCCTCTCCAAGGTCAGTCGCTCCTTGCAACATGCCCAAAGAATGTCAGATGAAGCTTCAGAATCCTTGATTCCAAAGAGCATTCTGGTTTCACACTCTCTTGGACAAACCTTTTTGTTCTTCTAGCTGTGCATGTTATATTCAACACTCTTCTCCAGCACCATAGCTCAAAGGCATCAATTCTGTATCTATCATCCCTATTCGCTGTCCAGCTCTCTGATGCATAACACGTAGTTGCAAAGACTATAGGCTGGATCAGGTGCACCTTAATCTCTGGCCTGATGTCATTGCTCTTCAGTACTCATGAGAGGTCCCTCACAGCTGACTTTCTCAATGCAATTCATATCTTGATTTCCTGGCTGCTTTTAGCGTGAGTTGACTGTGGAACCAAGTAAACTAAAACTGTTAACTATCTCAATCTCTTCATCATCCATACTGATGCTGCCAATTGGCCCAGTGGTGAGAATCTTGGTTTTCTTGATGTTGAGTTTCAATCCATATTGAAGACTGCAGTCCTTGACCTTCTGCAGCAAGCGCTTCAGGTTCTCCTCAGTTTCAGCAAGCAGGGTTGTGTCATCAGTATAACGTAAGTTGTTGATGATTCTTCCACTAATCTTGATGCCACATTCCTCTTTGTACAGCCCAGAGTCTCAGTTGATCTGTTCTGCATACAGTTTGAAAAGGTCTGGAGACAAAATATATCCCTGACGGACCTCTTTCTTGGTTTTGAACTATCCACTGTCTCCCTGCTCTGTTCTGACGACTGCCTCTTGATGCAAGTATAGGTTTCACATTGTTGTTGTTGTTATGTGCCGTTGAGTCGTTTGTGACTCATAGTGACCCTATGCACATTAGCACAATCAAATGTTCTGGGATTCCCATTCTTCTCAGAGTCAGCCATAGCTTGTTGTGATCCACAGTCAAAAGCCTTTGCACAGTCGATGAAGCACAGATAGACATTCTTCTGGTATTCTCTGCTTTCTGCCAAGACCCATCTAACATTAGCTATAATATCCCCAGTACCATGACCTCTTCTAAATCCAGCCTGCACATCTGGCAGTTCTCTGTTGACATATTGTTCCAAACGTTTTTGGATAATTTTCAGGAGAATCTTGCTTGCATGTGATATTAATGATATTGTTCAATATTTTCTGCACTCTGTTGGGTCACCTCTCTTTGGAATGGGAACAAATATAGATCTTTTCCAGTCAGTCGGCCAGCTGGCTGTCCTCCATATTTCCTGGCACAACTTAGTGAGCACATCCAGGGCAGCATCTGTTTGTTGAAATCAATCAATTGGTATTCTGTGAACTCCTGGAACCTTGTTTTTTGCCAATTCCTTCAAAGCAACTTGAACTTTCTCCTTTATCACCACAGGCTCTTGCTCACATGCTATTTCATTAAATTCCTCTGTGTCAGCCAATTCCTTCTGATACAGTGACTCTGTGTACTCCTTCCATCTTCTTTTGATACTTCCTGGATCATTCAACATTCTACCCAAACTATCTTTAAGTATTGCCACCCATGATTGAATTTCTTTTTCAACTCCTTCAGCTTAAGAAACGCTGAGCAATCTGGCCCTTTTGATGTTCTGACTCCACCTCTCTGCACATTTCATTTCGGTATTTTGCTTTGTTGTCCTGAGCTGTCTTTTGAAATTTTCTGTTCAGCTCTTTGATTTCTTGATTTCTTCCTTTAGCTGTGGCTTCTCGGCGCTCTAATGCAATATTCAGAATCTGATCTGACATCCATCTTGGTCTTTTCTTCTTCTTCAACCTTTGTAATGATCTTTTGCATTCTTCATGGACAATTTTCTTGATATCCTCCCAGAGCTCATTTGGTCTACGCTCACTGGTCCTCAAGGCCTCAAACCTGTTCCTGAGATGGTTTTGAAATTCGAGTGGAACAGACTTAAGGTCAAATCTTGGTTCCCGTAGACTTGATTTAATTTTCCTCAACTTCAGCTTGAACTTGCATATGAGTAGTTGGTGGTCTGTCCCACAATCAGCACCTGGTCTGGTTTTCACAGCTGATATTGAGTTTCTCCAGCGAGTCTTTCCAAAATGTAATGGATTTGATGCCTATGCATATTATCAGGTGAGATCCATGTGTAAAGCCTGTGTTTATGTTTCTTATAAAAGGTATTTGCAATGAATAAATCATTGAATGTGCAGAAATCTATCATTCTATCTCCAGCCTCATTTCTCTTACCGAGCCTTTGTTTTCCAGCTACTGATCCTTCTTCCCTATTCCCAACCTTTGCATCCCAGTAGCCCATTATTATTAATGCATCTTAATTGCATGGTTGATCAATTTCTGACTGCACAAGTTAGTAGAAATCTTCTATTTCCTCCTCTTTGGTTCTAGTTGTTGGTGCATATATTTGAATGATGGTGGTATTCACTGGACTTCCTTGTATGCGTATGGATATTATCCTGTTGCTCACCACATTGTATTTCAGGATAGATATAGAAATTACTTTTTTAATTATAAAACCAACCCCATTTTTTCTCACCTTTTCATCCTCGGCATAGTAAATCATATGATCATCTGATTCAAAATGTTCCATGCCAAGCCATCTCATTTCACCAATACCTAGTATGTCAATATTTATGCTTTCCATTTCTTTCTTAACAATGTCCAATTCTCCTATATTCATGCTAAGGGTATATTAACATCTGTGTATATATACACACAACATATGAAACTGCATTCATTAGTACATGTTTAATGTTGTTGCTTTATGAACTGTTGAGTTGGAAATAACTCATAGCTGACCCTCCACTAGTTTTCAGAGGCAGTAAATCAAATGAGAAGAGATTGCTCATCTCTCTTCCATGGAGCAGCTGTTGGATTTGAACTGTGTGCCTTAAGGTTAGTAGCACAACTCCCTATCACTAAGTCAACAAAGCTCCATTACACTGTGATACATAATAATAATAATAATAATAATAATAAAAAGAAAACAATACCTAAGAATAATAATTATGTTATGGTCTTAAGAATGTACTGAGAATCAAAAGGATTGGAAGAATTGTATAAGTGAAATGTCAAATGCTGCTTTATTTTTATAAGAATTTTTAATGTCATTTGTTGTCCATAAAAATAATCTACAAATGTTATTCAGCTCTAGTATTTACTCTGGAGAGAATCCTCAATATAAGAATGACTTTACTTTAAACAATATATACTTAATCTAGCATTATTTCTAGTACACGAGATTTGGAACAACCTAAATATCTAATTGAGTAAACAAATGAAATTTTACTATACCCATAGAGATTATTTTTATAGTGTTTACTATAACAGCATGGAGAAGTGGTTACCTCAAGGAAAACAAATCTTTATAGTTTAATTAAATTTAAAAATAAATATTTGTATGGTTGAAGTTTTATAATTTTAAATTAAGTTGGTTTAATGCTTAAGAAAATTAAGATCACTTTATGAGATCATTTTTTGTTTTGTTTTACATTTTGGTGGAAGGGCAAGTTATACCAAGATAATCTGTTTTTTAAAAATAGTATTGAGGTTTATTTGACCTAAATAAAAATTAAAAGCCTTTGTTCCTTTTCAAGTTTCCTCTTATTTGCCTCATGGAGATAGTAGTGAGGGAATTCCAAACTTGCAAGTGGAGTGGTCCCTGGCAGATGTCTACGGACAGCTGAATAGTAATTTCAGAAACTGTTTACCAAAAAAGCCTAATGTGGAAGAAAGGATATGGCTTTTCCTCCTCGAGAAAATAGAAGGGAAGAGAGAACATGACAAAGGAGGAAATCAGCTGTTGGACTAAAGGAAGATTTAAACAGAAAAAAATGCCAACCTCTGAAAATACCAAATCCTGATGTCTGTGCATGGTCTACTTCTGTTAGTTTAGCAATTTGCTCAGCTATTGCTATTTTGGGAAAGAATTTCCACAGAGCTGGCATATCTCCAACCCCTGAGGTTTCCTCTGATTGACTGATGAACAGGTGTTGAAAAACCCTGTGGCAGAAATATCACAGACCCAGTGTGCTCATTTGACTTCTGTGAGTGTAGTTCCGGTGCCATGTACCATTTCCTAGCCCGAGTATTTCTATAGTAGAAAAATAAAAATTATTGCCAATTTTAATAGGTAATTACTTTTTCACAGATGCAATAAGCTAGTATCAATATTACAGATTGATTTATTATTTTATAAATGGATTATTATGTTAAACTGAAATTTAAATGAAAGTGATATCAAATAAACTTCTCAATGAAATATTATTGGCATTAACATTCTAGAACATATTAAACTATCTTGACATAGAGCTCAGTGACCTAGTTTACAGAAATTTAGAGTGCTAACCTAAGCACCACACCTCTCTGACAGTTGGAATCTACCAGTGAGTCTGCACGACAAAGATGGGTAATCTCCTTTCATGCAATTAATTCCAACCTAAGACATCCAGTGTAGGTCAACTATTAGTCAATTCCAACTCAATGGCCATGATAGAGTGAGAAATATTGACTTAATTTGCTTCTCATATTATTCCTGGAGAAAGGAGTAGTGTGGTGTTTCCTTAAAACAACAACAAAACAACACAAAAAATCCAATTGTCTAAGGAACAATGATTTCATAAAATACTATATAACTTCCTGGATCATTTAATATTCTACCTAAAATAGCAACTCGAGGTTTGAATTTGTTCTTCAGTTCCTTTAGCTTAAGAAATGCTGAGTGAGTTCAGCCTTTTGATTTTCTGACTCCAGCTCCTTGCACATTTCATGTAATATTTTACTTTGTTACGCGTGTTGCCTTTTGGAATCTTCTATTCAGCTCTTTAGTATCTTGAATTTTTCCTTCTGCTTTGGCTTCTCCGCTCTCCAGTGCAATATTCAGTTTCTTCTGACATCCATTTTGGTCTTTTCTTCCTCCTCTGTCTTTGTAATGACCATTTGCAGTCTTCCTGGATGATACCCTTGATATCCCTCCCACAACTCATCTAGCCTCAAACCTGTTCCAGAGACGGTTCTGAAATTCAGGTGGGATACATTCAAAGTAATATTTTAGTTCTCATGGATTTGGTTTAATTTTCCTCAGCTTCAGCTTGAATTTGCATATGAGTAGTTGGTGGTCTGTTCCACAATCAGCCCCTTGCCTAGTTTTCACAGCTGATATTGAGCTTCTCCAGCGGTTCTTTCCACAGATGTAATCGATCTGATTCCTATGCATACCATCAGGTGAAATCCATGTGTATAACCTGCATTTATGTCTCTTAAAAAACATATTTGCAATGAATAAGCCATTGATTGTGCAAAATTCAATCATTTTCCTCCAGCTTCATTTGTCACTGAGTCCTTTTCTTTCTATTACTGAATCTTCTTCTATGTTACCAACTTTTGAATTATAGTCACCTATTATTATCAATGCATCTTGATTGCATGTTCAATCTATCTCCGACTGTAGAAGTTGGTAGAAATCTTCTATTTCCTCTTCTTTGGTTCTGGTTTGGTGCATGTATCTGACAGGAGGACCAGAAGTGCTTTCTGCAGATGGTCAAGGCCTGCAGCCTTTGTATGCATTGAGGCTGAATATCAAGAAGACAAAGAACCTACAACCAGGAGAAGATAAAATAGATGAATGGGATCTTCAAAGAATCAAATCCCTATACACATCCAAAAACTGCTCCAACAGGGTAAAAAGGGAAGCCACCGAATGGGAAAAAGTACTTGGTAATAACATATCAGATAAGTGACTTATATCCAGAATTTATAAAATACTTGAGCACCACAACAAGATAAAGGTAAATAATCCAGTAGAAAAATGGGCACAGGATATGAACAGACACTTCACCGAAGATGACATTCAGATGGCTAACAAGCACATGAAGAAATGTTCAAAATCCCTAACTCTAAGAGAGATGCAAATTAAAACAACTATGAGATATTATCTCACCCCAGTCAGAATTTAAAAATTTAACGGAACAGCAAACAACAAATGCTGGCGAGGTTGTGGAGAAACTGTTACGAACCCTTATTCACTGTTGGTGGGAGTGTAAAATGCTACAACCACTGTGGAAGGCGGTATGGCGCTTTCTCAAAAAGTTACAAATAGAGATACCATTTGACCCAGCAATTCCATTACTGGGAATATACCCCAAAGAGACCATAACTGACATCCAAGCAGATATATGTGCACCCATGTTTATTGAGGCTCTGTTCACAGTAGCAAGTAAGTGCCCATCAATAAATGAATGGGTAGAGAAGCTCAGTATATTCACTCAATGGCATACTATGCTGCATTGAAAAATGAGGAAATCATGTAATATTATTCAAAATGGGTGACTCTGGAGGACATTATTCTGAGTGAAGTATCTCAGTCACAAAAGGACAAATACTGCATGGTGCCACTGTTGTAAAACAGGACTGACCTCCTTGGGGTTGGGGAGAGACTAAGAAGGATGGTTTCAATAATGGATACTGTATTGAAACAGATGAGGGAGAAAACTGTTCAAAAGGGATATGTGATTAGGTATTTTTGTCATGAGAGGAGTCTAGCGTGAAGGCTACATGGTGGAGTGGACCTGGGGCATGGTTTGTAAAACAATGAAAGAATTTTTATTTTACTTTTCCAAGACTGTAGTGTTCTTGGAGGGGACGGTTGGGAGGGGAGAAATGTGCAACAATGAATGAATGGAAATCCAAAGTCTCTGCAAATTTTTACTGAAATTAGTAACAAATTTAAATTTAAAAAAAATTTAAGTTAGCATAAGGAAGGCAATGGATTTATAACTGCTCATGCTAATAACACTGTATCATGGCATGGAGGAGGAATAGTGGAACTGTATCCACATTTACAATATTCTTCTTAGCAAAATCATTTATGGAAAATAGGAACTGCATTGGAACATGTACCTTTGGATTGGAAATGATAATTTTGATATTTCTAGCCTTAAACTTAAACGACTATACTGTTGAAAATTATTTGTTGTATATTTGTTTAAATTTTCCCCTCTTTTAACAACTAGGATCTAGGGGGAAGTGAAAAGACCAGAGAATGACCAAAATTAATGGGGTATCTGTTGATGCCAGTTTAGGGCCTGTGTCACAAAAAGGAAGTCTGACTCATAAACAACACTACTGAATGGTAATAAAGGAGGTCAGAATTGCTTCCACTGTGGAAAGCTGGGCCACTTCAATAGACAGTGTCACAGACAAGAGCCACAGATAGGCAAGGGAGTAGAAAGGAAGCTCCCTCTCACTTGCTCTAAGTGTGGATCTGAAGGACACTTGGCCAAGGGCAGCCTACATCAGGTCCTTGTGGCTGACAGGACTGACAGGCCCCAGCTCCCAGATGGAAATAAAGGTGGATGCTTCAACGAGTCAGATCCTCCCAGAAGAGCTGTGGGTGAGCATTAACATTCTGGTAAGTATATTCATTTTCTCCTGGACACAAGAGCCTACTATTTGGTCCTAAAAACCTTCTGAGGTCCCAACTCTTCTCACTATTTCTTAGTTGTTGGAATTGACAGAAAACCTCATCAGCAATTCCTTACTTCACCTCTGCCTCGCATGCAGAATTTCAAGCTGTAAAACAACCCAGTGGTAGATGGAATTTGGTCCAGGACTTAAGAACAATAAATAACATAGTTGAGCCTCTACATCTTGTGGTTCCTAGCCTTTATACTATAATAGACAAAGTGCTAGTCAAAAAGCCTTTTATTTTAAGAACTACCTTCCCTCTGTAGCTTGATTCCTGCCACTGTTAGGACCTCTACTTGGAATATTATTACTTTTAATTTTTGACTCATGTACTTTTAACTTGTTAGTTAAATTTTGTCTTCTAGGCTACAACAGTTCCATGATGCATCTTCAAGGATATCAACATATATGGCTAAGCACAATTGATAACAGTCCATCTAAATTCTCAATCTCCACAATAGTCTACATGTTTCCTATTGCCAAAGGGGCCTTTTAGAGTAGTGAGAGAAGATCTTCACCCTGAAACCTACAGCGTCCCTTTTCAGCAGGAAGTAGCTAAGAGAATTCGCTGTCCCCTTTTCCTTATGAATCAGGGTGAAGTCTCTCTTAGGGAGGAGTGATTGGGAATGGCAAAGGACACACTGACAAAGGAGATTAATCAGAACTGGTTTTGGCAAGCACTGTGGCAATGGGACAATTAAAACAAACTTTCAAGGAATATTCAACATGAATCCATCTGATCATATAGAGGTTTTTTAAAGTATTTCTTTGAGTTTATTATGTTTAATTTGTTTTATTTGTGTATAAAGGATGCTCATCTAGATGATAACATAATTATGATAAAAACAAAGGGGGAAAATATGGGAAGCCAATACTAAATTTTGTAATAAACTGAATGGTGTTTAAATTAAAAAAAATAAAAGGAGACAAAGATTCTCACCACTTGACCAATTGGCAGTATCAGGATGGATGGTGAAGAGATTGAAATTGTTCACAGTTTTAGTTTGCTTGGCTTCACAGTAGCACTCTTGGCACCAGCATTCAGGAATTAAAAGACATACTGAAAAAAAAAGACATATTGCGATGGGAATTTCTGCTGTTAGGGACCTCCCCAAAGTACTGAAGAACAGTGGTGTTTCTCCGGAGACTAAGGTGTCCATGATACAGGCTATGGTCTTTGCAATTACTTGTTATGCATTAGATAGTTGGACAATGACCAAGGAGGATAGAAGGAGAATTGATGCCTTTGATCTGTGGTGCTGGAGAAGAGTATTGAATGTACTATGGACTGCCAAGAAAACAAGCAGATTCATCCTGGAGAGGGTTAAACCAGGCTGCTCCTTGGAGGCAAGCATTTTGAGGCTTCGTCTGACATACTTTGGACATGTTGTAAGGAGGCACCTGTCCTTGGGAGGGTGGAGGGACAGAGCAGGAGGGGAAGGTCCTCTATGAGGTGGATTGATTCAGTGACTGGGGTAATGGGGATGGGTGTGTCGGAGACAGTGTGGCACAAGACAGAGCAGAGTTTAGGGCTGCTGTACATAGGGTTGCTATGGGTTGCAAGTCACTCAACTGCACATAACAACACAACAACAACTATATAACTTAGGTGAGACTAGAGAATTTTATGTTGAGTGAAATATCTTAGCCACTTTAAGAGAAATTTTGCATTAAGGCCACTATTGTGATAATAAGAGGATAACTGAGCAAGTTAAAAAGTGGAAGGAGGAAAACATCACTGGGATAGCAGAGGTTGGTAGGTTGAGGAGCATGTGAAAGATTGAGAAATGTTCAATGGGGACTTGAAAAGATACAGAGACAATAAAAATAGAGCAATGATAATCCATTATATAATAGGACATGCATATGAATTATTGCATAACACAAAATATATAGATGGATGTATAAAACACAAAGTGTATGTACAAAACAGGTTATATATGAGTAATTATATGAGAACTAATAAAATATTAAAACTGTCAAGAAAATATGTTAGAACAATTAACATATCAGTATCAAAGATAAAGAGAAAAAGCATCATTAAAATATATTTATAAGCACATAATACATAATATACTATACTATTTACACTTTATTTCATTTTGTGGCCTTTCCCCCCCTTTAAAATATACCAAAACAAACAAACGAAGATGGGTATAGGAATTTTTACAGCCTTAACTTAAAATAAGAAAATTTAAATAACAAAAAATGGTAACCTATAAACTATATCAGTCTTTCAAGCTACACACAGAATAAATGTTAAAGTCCTTATTACAAGTCATTATGTCATAAACAACTTGCCTCTTCACTTTATCTTTCTGTTTTATAATCTATGAGGGTCCTGGTGTTTAAGCTTTGTGTACACTAACCACCTGCAAGTCTGTAAACTTTTAGGAATCATATCACTTCAAGGCCTTGTTTCTGTCAGTCACTTGTATTATTTCTTTGAAAAAGGAATGGTCGGTTTTTTTACTTCCTTCATTTCTTCAGACAAAAGCCATGATGTAAAAGGAAACTCTCCTTCCTACCATATTTAAAATACAACAGCTCATTCAAGGCTAGCTATTTCTTCTTCCTTAACGCAAGTTTTTCTTCTTTAAACACTTTGCTGTTTAACGTAGTATATAATTTATTAATCTTGCTACTATTTTTTTATCTTACCTGTGAATAATGATGGGCAATCTTCTCCATATACTATATTGACTCTGAAAACCTGCTGTGGGTAAACTATGGGTCAGTTGAGGATAGACAGCACACAGTAACAAATTTTCTTCTCCACTGGAATGTATACTCTACGAAGGCAGTGGGTTCACAATTTCTTTATTGTTCTATTATTTCCAAATATATTACAGTGCCTAACACTTCTTGAGGGAGCTTTGGTGGTTTAATGGTAAGAAGCTGTGCTGCAACCCCTAAGGGGTGTGGTTTAAATCCATCAGCTGCTTCATGGAAAAAAGATGGGCAGTCTCTTCTTGTGCAATTTATTGCCTCTGAAAACCCACAGGAGGGGTAGCTATGAATCAATTCTGACCCTGCAGCATACAACAATAACACTTCTTGACAAAATGGGGAGGGGGGAGTTTCCACGGAGTCAATTTTGACTCATGGCAAGCCTGTGTGTTGGAAAGTAGAAGTGTCCCAGTTTATGACTCAGATATTTCAGAAACATATCACCAGATCTTTCTTTCAAACTGCTTCTGGGTGGATTTCCATCATCTTTTTTTTCTGTTGTTGAATCAAGCTCTTAATTTATCCTCAACAAATATGTATTCAGTGCATGTCTGTAAAACAATACCTAGATGATATGATACTTCAATGCAATTGTGTTGACATTGTTGTCACTGACTCAAAGTAAGACAATTAATATTTATATCTGTCCCATATGTCAGGGAAGAACATGCTAAGTAGTGCTCCATTTATGATTCAAAAAGAAGATTAATAATGAAACCCACGTTTAATTGGCTTGTACAAAGTCAACCAATCATGAAACAGGAGAAAATTCAAGGTTCTCTGAAAGAATTGGCAAAAAAATAAGGTGCCAGGAATTAATGGAATAAATACTAATTGACATACTTCAACAGATAGATGCAGCTCTGATTGTGCTCTTTAGGTTGTGCTAAGAAATCTAGAAAACAGCTACCTGGCCAATGACTAGAAGAGATACATATATATTCTCATTCACAAGAAAGGTGATCCAACAGAATATGGAAATTACTGAACAGAATAATATTACTAATATCACATACAAGCAAAATCTTGCCGAGGATTATCCAAAAATTACTAGCATAGTACATTAACAGAGAACTGCCAGAAATACAGGCTGGATTTTGAAGAAGCCATGATTAGGGATATTACTGCTGATGTTAGATGGATCTTGGCTGACAGCAGAGAGTATCAGAAGGATATCTAGTTGTGTTTTATCAGCCAAAGACATTTGACTGTGTAGCTCACAACCAATTGTCGCTAACACTGAGAAGAATGAGAATTCCGAAACACTTGATTGTGCTCATGAAAAACCTATACCTAGACTTTGCAACAGTTGTCTGAACAGAGCAAGGGAATACTTTAAGGTTAAAAATCAGGAAAGGAATATGTCAGCGATGTATGCTTTCTCCATAACTTTTCAAATCTGTATGTGGAATAGATCACTGGGGAGGCTGGACTTTATGAAAAGAATGTGTCAGCAGGATTAGATGAAGACACTTCAATAACCTGTGTTATACAGATAACACAACACTGCTTCCTGAAACTGAGGAAGACGTGAAGTATTTGCCGCAGAAAGTCAGTGACTATACGCTTCAATATGGATGGCATCTCAACATCAAAGAACCAAAGATCCTTACTACTTGGATGGAGAAAAGATTGAGGCTGTTAACAATTTCATCTTGCTCAGATCCATAATGAACATTCTTGACATCAGCAGTAAAGAAATCAAAAGATGAGTTTCACTGGGAAAATCTGCTGTCAAAGACCTCTCCAGAGTGCTAATGAGCAACAACGTCTGTCTAGAGACTAAAGTGTGCCTTATCCAGGCCATAGTCTTCTCAATTGCTTGCTATACATCTGAGAGCTGGACAATGACTAAGAATGACAGAGGAAGAATCAATGTCTTTGAGATGTCATGCTGGAGGAGGTTATCCAGTATACCATAGACTGCCAAAAGAACAAAAATGCCTGTTCTGAAGAGATTGAACCAGTTTGCTCCTTGGAGGCAAGGCTTTTGAAGTTTTGGCTTATATGCTTTGGGCATGTCCTTGGAGAAGGACATCATGCTTGGAAGGGTAGAAAGTAGAGAAGAGGAAGATGCTGGATGAGATTATTTGACACAGTGACAGGAAAACAGGGTCAGATATGTCAGAGATAATGAAATTGGCTCAGGATAGGGCAAGGTTCAGAGCCCTTGTTTGTAGAATCTTAATGAATTGTAGTTGACTCAACAGCACATAACTAAAACAAATAGGTCAAAAATTTAACTAATTCACTTAATCCTTTACTAATTATGTTTGTTAGAATTTCTCAGCCTTTTTAGACAGATGAATAAAGTGAGGCTTAAATAACACGATACCACACACTTTTAAATTGACGACATTGCTTAGAAAAACATTTTGCCTTCATTTGTGGCAACGTGTTAATTGTCTTATTCAATAGCAACCTGTTGTTGTTGTTGTTATGTGCCATTGAGTCACCTGTGACTCATAGCGACCCTATGTACAACAGCCCTAAACCCTGTTCTATCCTGTGCCAATCGCACTGCCTCTGACACACCCATCCCAGTCACTGAATCAATCTACTTCAAAGAGGGTCTTCCCCACTTGCGCCATCCCTTCACTCTCCCAAGCATTATGTCCCTCTTCAAGGACCTGTCCCTCCTTAAAACATGTCCAAATTATATCAGACGAAGCCCCAGAATCCTTGCCTCCAAGGAGCAGCCTGGGTTAACCCTTTCCACGATGAATCTGTTTGTTTTCTTGGCAGTCCATGGTACATTCAATACTCTTCTCCAGCACCACAGCTCAAAGGCATCAATTCTCTTTCTATCCTTCCTAGTCATTGTCCAACTCTATGATGCATAACAAGTGATGGCAAAGATCATGGCTGTATCATACACACCTTAGTCTCCAGAGTGACCATTGCTCTTCAGTACTTTGGAGAGGTTCCTAACTGCAGACTTTCCCATCGCAATATGTCTTTTAATTTCCTGGCTGCTGGTGCCAAGAGTGTTGACCATGGAGCCAAGCAGACTAAAGTTGTTAACAATCTCAATTTCTTTACCATCTATGCTAATGCTGCCAATTAACTGGTCCAGTGGTGAAAATCTTTGTCTACTTGACATTGAGCCACAATCTATACTGAAAGCTACAGTCCTTGACCCTCTGCAGCAAGGATTTCAGGTCCTCCTCAGTTTCAGCAAGCAGGGTTGTGTCATCTGCATAATGGAGGTTGTTAATAGATCTTCCACCAATCTTGACCCCACATTTCTCCTCATAGAGCCCAGCCTCGCAGATAATCTGTTCTGCATACAGAAAGAAATTGCCAGCAGCTGACATGTTTGGAATCACAGAAGCCAAGGAAGCTCCAGATACAAGCTGTCAGATCAAGGGTTGGACAATGGAAGATAAATGTTGAAGTGATTCAGTAGAAGTGAAGGGGTGTGCTGATGGAGGGTGGAGCTGGGAAATAAGAGGGTCAAGACACTGGGCCAAGGGCAGGGACAACACTGTAACTAATGGTTAACTCCACAATGAGGGATTTATCTTTCACTGTTCTATAAATTGCCTATCTGTCAGATACTCCTCTAAATCTCAACATTCAGATATGGCTTTGAGTCTATCCCACCTGAATTTCAGAACCATCTCAGGAACAGGTTTGAGGCTTTGAACACTAATGAGCGA
>NW_006399938.1:5775678-5777583 GCF_000299155.1 Elephantulus edwardii | reverse complement strand
CTGGGATAATTGGGATGGGAGTGTCAGAGACAGTGTGATTGGCACAGGACAGAGCGGAGTTTAGGGCTGTTGTACATAGGGTTGCTATGAGTTGCAAGAGACTCGATGGCACATAACAACAACAACAGCAACAGGAAGAAGGATTGGCCATCCACTTCTGAAGTAGCAGGCCTTTGAAACCCTATGTACAACAGAACACACGTAGACTAACAGAGAGGGCAATTGAAGTAGAACTTTCAAGTATGGAAATACAAAGTTAAGTAGCCATTAGTGATTGGAACATAGAATGTGAGAATCATGAATGTAGGAAAATTAGATATTGTTAAGAAAGACATGGAACGCATAAATATTGACATACTAGGCATTGGAGACATGAGATGGACCAGCATGGGGCATTTTGAGTCAGATGATCAGCTGATATATTACTCCGGAAATGAAAAGGTGAGGAAAAAGTGGGGTTGCTTTCATAGTTAAAAAAGTCATTTCTAGATCTGTCTTGAAGTACAACATTGTGAGTGACAGGATAATATCCATAAACTTACAAAGAAGTCCAGTGAATACCACTATCATTCAGGTATATGCACCAACAACCAGATCCAAAGAAGAAGAAATAGATGATTTCTACCAACTTTTACAGTCAAAGATCGATTGAACATGCAATCAAGATGCATTGATAATAATGGGTGACTGGAATGCAAAATTTGGAAAGAGAGAAGAAGAATCAGTAGTTGGAAAACATGGACTCAGTCACAGAAATGAAGCTCGAGACAGAATGATTGAATTTTGCACAATGACTTATTCATTGCAAATATGTTTTTTAAAAGACATAAATGCAGGTTATACACATGGATTTCACCTGATGGTATGCATAGGAATCAGATCGATTACATCTGTGGAAAGAACCACTGGAGAAGCTCAATATCAGCTGTGAAAACTAGGCCAGGATCTGATTGTGGAACAGACCATCAACTACTCATGTGCAAGTTCAAGCTGAAGCTGAGGAAAATGAAACCGAATCCAAGGGAACAAAATATGACTTTGATTTCATCCCACCTGAATTTCAGAACCATCTCAGCAACAGGTTTGAGGCCTTGCACACTAATGAGTGAAGACCAGATGAGTTGTGGGAGGATGCCAAATGTATCATCCAGGAAGAGTGCAAACGGTCATTACAAAGACAGAAGAGAAAAAAAAGACCAAAATGGATGTGAGAAGAAACTCTGAAGATTGCACTGGAGTGCAGAGAAGCCAAAGCACTAGGAAGAATTCAAGATACTAAAGAGCTGAACAGAAGATTCCAAAAGGCAGGACAGCATGACAAAGTAAAATATTACAATGAAATGTGCAAGGAGTTGGAGTTGGAAAATTTAAAGGGCCAAACTCGCTCAGCATTTCTTAAACTCAAGAAACTGAAGAACAAATTCAAACCTCGAGTTGCTAAAATCAAGGATGCTTTAGGCAGAATATTAAATGAAAATAAGCAACCTGTGTTGATTAAAAATGAGACAAAATGTGACAAAACTTGGAAGGTGAATCCTATGATAGAAATTGGCTGGTAAATTCATTAGACATGCACAACCAGGAAAGGATAACATTGATGAATGGGCCCTTTTAAAGATTAAGTCCTTTTATACAATGGAATACTATGCAGTATGCAGGAACAATCCTTTTATACATTACTACCTAACTTGGGAGGGACTAAAGAGCATTATGCTGAGTGAACTATCTCAGTCCCACAAGGACAAATGCTGTATAAAACCATTACTGTAGCATGAGTGTGAAGATTCAAGGCGGGGGTGGGGTAGTGGAAATAGAGGGCTGATGATGGGATGGAGAAGGTGTTAATCATAACGTTGCACAGTTCGATGGGTGGGTGGGGTTAAGGAAATGGGAAGAATCTTTTGT
>NW_006399938.1:5771102-5775488 GCF_000299155.1 Elephantulus edwardii | reverse complement strand
TACATAAATATAGAAATATATATCTATTTATATATGATTAACTCCTTGTGTGCATCAGAAACTTTCCAATAGGGTAAAAAGAAAACCTACTGATTGGGGGAAAAGTATTTGGTAATGACATCTCTATTCTGCATACATATTGAAAAGGTATGGAGACAGGTTGTATTCCTGACACACTCTTTTCCTGAATTTGAACCATTCAGTGTTTCTTTCCTCAGTTCTGAGGACTACTTCCTGGCCCAAGTATAGGTTTTACATAAACATGATCAAGTATTCTGGGATTCCCATTTTCCTCAAGGTTAGCTCATCAACAACATACGATATGCAGATGATACAACCTTGCTTGCTGAAACTGAAGAAGACCTGAAGTACTTGCTGAAAAACGTCAAGGAGTGTAGTCTTCAATATGGATTGAAGCTCAACATCAAGAATACAAAGATTCTCATCACCAGGCCAATTGGCAATACCATGATAGATGGAGAAGGGACTGAGGTTATTAGCAATTACAGCTTGTTCAGCTCAACCATCAACACGCTTAATACAAGCAGTCAGGAAATCAAAAGATTTATTGCATTGGGAAAATCAGCTGTCAGGGACCTCTCCAGAGTGCTGTAAAGTAACGATGTCAGTATGGAGACAAAGGTGTGTCTAATGCAGGCTAGGGTCTTCACAATTACTTGTTATGCTTCAGAGAGCTGGACAATGACTAAGGATTACAGAAGAATAATAAATGCCTTCGAGTTGTGGTGCTGGAGAAGAGTCTTAAATATACCATAAACTGCCAAGAAACAAAAAGTTCTGTCTTGGAGAGGGCGAAACCAAGGCTCTTCTTGGAGGCTACAATTTTGAAGCTCCATCTCACATACTTTGGGCACATGGCCAGAAGAGACTGCTCCTTGGAGAAGGATATCATGCTCAGAAGGGTGGAGGGACAGCACACGAAGACCCTAGATGAGATGGATTGATACAGCAACTGGGACAATGGAGGCTGGTGTGTCTGAGTCAGTGAGACTGGCTCAGGACAGGGAAGGGTTCAGAGGTGCTGTACATAAGGTCAGTATAGGCTGCAGGTGACTGGATGGCACATAACAGTAACAAAAGCATATTATATTGGTTGGGTTTATCTAAGCCTCTTGTTTAGTGTCAACAAGACCTTAGTGGAGGGCCTTTGTATTTAAAAGTCAGTTGTTTATTTTGGAGGAACATTCTTAGTGGTACAACACTGTTCTGTCAATTTGCTGTACTGAGGTAATCTGGGGTTGCTGTGATGCTGAACTTTGTGCCATTGGGGTGTCAAATGCCATAATGGTTATCCATGATGGGCAGTGTTTGGTAGAGCTTCCAGTTTAAGACAGGTTTGAAAGCAGGAGTAGCATTCACTTCCTAAATAACACGCCTCTGGAAACTCTATGAACTTTGAGAAATAATGATAATTATAGAAAGATATAGGTATAGAAAGACATAGAAAAGATAGGTCTTTTGTGCTAGGGTCGCTATGAATCATGCTCAACTCGATGGCAATCAATAACAACAATAACAACAACAAGAATAATGACATTTCAGACAAGGGTCTTATAATGAAAGCTTACAGAATACTACAGGACCTCCAGAAGAAAAGGCTAATTATCCAATTACAAAATAGGCAAAAGACATGGAAAGACTTTTTACAGAGGAAGAAATCTGGATGGCCAACAGACACATGAAGAAATGCTCAAAATCCCTGCAATCAGAGAGGTGTAAGTCAAGAACACAATGATACCACCTTACCCCAGCAGCAGTGGCAAAGCTTGACAGGACAGTAAGCAATAGATGTTGGAGAGGATGTGGAGAGGTGGGAACTCTCCAATATTGTTGGTGGAATTATAAAATCATAAAAACACTCTGGAAGGCAGTTTGATGTATACTCAAAAATCAGAATATAGAAATTCTATATGACTCAGTTACTCCACTGCTAGGAATATACCCCAAGGAATATAGAACCGAGACACAAATGAAGATTTGTACATCGATGTTCATAGAAACATTATTCAGATAGCAAGAAAATGGAAACAGTTCAAGTGTCCATCAACAAGCAAATGGACTGAGAAATTTTGGTACAGTCACATGGAATACTATGCACCATGCAGCAGCAACAATTTTGAAAAATACTTGATAAACTCTCTCAGCATAAGGACAAATACTGCATAAGACCATTATTGTCAAAATAGAAGTATAACTGGTAAGATGTGTATAAAACTCCTAAGGGGGAAGGGGAAGAAGCAGAAGGCTGTGGGTAGGATGAGGGGGAAATCACAGGGTCACAGAGTTTGGTAGGTGAAGGGAGGAGATGAAAGAATTAGGAAAGATCCAGTGGGGACCTGAAAAAAATGGGATAATAATTGACATAAATCAATAGCGATTAATTTTATAAAACACAATGTAGGACCATGATAGCATGAAATACAATGAAATTTTGAAACAATATGTATATTAATAAATCACAATGCATACAGATTTTGTATGCAAAGCAATATAAAATAAATTTTAAAAATCATACCTCCAGTATCCATTATTTCACAAAATCTTGTAAAATAGCAATTTGAAATACATGATTATTTCATTCACTTTCTTAAGAGGAGAGGACACCTGTAACTGTTTGAGGTAAGAGCAGTTTCTCAATAAACTCCGGGTAGAGGAGGGTGGAAATGTTGCCAGATTATAAACACAAAGACCATGAGACTGTTAAGCCTTGTTTGTGAGCTTGTAAGCAACAAATGGTACCACCTGAAGTGGTGTTCAGTGCATGTAAAAAAAAATCTTAATAAATATATATTTGAAAATTGGGAATGGTAATAGGACGCTAAATGAAAATATGACAGCAAAATGTCAACATCAGCCGACTATTATTTTATGTATACTGGCAAGTGGGTGGGGAAAAAGAATGAGAGATATTGGGAGGGAGAAATAGAAGGTGTGTATGGCTATAGAAAGGGAACAGAAAGAATCCTTGTGGAGATGAGAGGGTTTTTTTAACATATTATCTGAGCCCACATATGAGATAAAATTGTGTAGAATTAATAAATAATTAATATAAAAAGAACATGATAAACGAATGAAACTTAATAGGCAAATTTTAATATTATAAGAAATATTATAAGAAAATATATGGCCATTAGGGAAAATAAGTGAAGAGTATCTGGGATCTTTCTAAATTATTATAATTGCAGATGCATCTGTAATCCAATAAAAAGAAAAATGTTAATATGTGAATATTCCAGATGACCTTTTACAGATACAATGCTGACATTTCTCTTCCACTTGAAAAGAAATTGTAACACAATATGTAATAAATATTTTCCAGGAAATATTGCCAAGGTCTTTGCATTATTCTCAAAAAGAAAATTTCAGGCCTGCTTTTAATTGTTTTTGGTGAAACATTCTTCTAGTTCATGTCACCCTGGTATGTCCACTTGCTGTACAGAGGTAACTCGTGGATGCTGTGAAGCTGAATACTGTGACACTGTTGAGTCAAATATGAGAATGGTTACCCATGGTGGACAGTGTTTGGTGAAGCTCCCCAATTCCAACAAGCTTGGAAGCAGGAGTGGCATCCACTTCCATAATAGCTTGCCTCTGGAAACCCTATGAACCTGGAGAAAGAATGAAAGTTATATAGGTGTCCAAGACTTTCGTTCATAGGGTCGCTATGAGTCACCTGCACTTAGCAACAAGAACATCCCAAATATTAGGGAACCACACTGGCTCAATGATGTGGAAAAATAAATAAAGCAAAAATCGAAGTACTTCATCTCTCAGACTACTAAAACTACAAGTTGTTGTTAGGTGCTATCAAGTTAAGCAAAACTCATAGACACACTATGAACAATGGTTCTGAACTTTGACCTATCTTGTGCCATCACCAATGTGACAGTATATTAATATTCTGCATGATTTTTCCGAGTAGTCTTTAGTGGTCAGTAGAAATAATATGGCTTTTTAAAAAACACTGGTATTCAGAAACCATTGTTGAACTGCTTATTTTAAACTAGTGAAAAATCTTTCCTCATAACAAAGTAAGAGACTTTCAACATAGTACATGTATGATATAAACCTGCTCTTCTCCAAACAAAATGAAACATGGGTGTTTTTCTCATTCAAGAAAGCTTTATCTATAAATAATATCATTCAGTACATATTATTACAGTAAGGCATCTGTGTGTTAGATGAAAGAGAATGTGTCCAGAAAATAGAGTACTCCATCTTCAGGTTCAAGGTCTAAAATAGTTCAAAGAACTGTAACCTATGGCTTACACTAAGGAGGGAAAGTAATGATATAGAAGATATTATATATAAAACGCATACATATGTGCAAATAAGTTGACAGGTGCTTAGATTTAACATAAAAAG
>NW_006399938.1:5764192-5768792 GCF_000299155.1 Elephantulus edwardii | reverse complement strand
GTCCATGTGTATAACCTGCATTTGTGTCTCTTATAAAATGTATTTGCAATGAATAAGTCATTGATTTTACAAAATTCAATCATTCTATCTCCAGTCTCATTCCTGTCACCAAGCCCATGTTTTCTGACTACTGATTCTTCTTCACTATTCCCAACTTTTGCATTCCAGTCAGAATTTGCAACAAAATATATATTTAGACTAAAATATTTATATTTAAAAACATTTGAGGCGAGCTCTGATGGCCTAGTGGAAAGAAGCTGCACTGCAATCCCAGAGGTGTGAAGTTCAAATCCATCAGATGCTCTGCTGAAGAAGGAGGGACAATCTCCTCCTGTAACAGTCAGATCTGATCTGACGGTACGCACACACACACAAATAATAAAAATGTGAAAAAAAAACACCAAAACAAACATTTGATATCTCTATACACGTATTTCTATATCACATAATCACATTTATATGATCACATAAAGAGCATATATTACATAATTAAGTTACTTTATCTTTGTATCCTTTAATAGACCTTTAAAAACTTATGACATCAAAGAGAAAAGTACTAAGGATTTAATATTCCTTTAGTTCTCATAGAATGAAAACAGCTCCTCAGTCACAGGCAAAACCCTTAATCAGTGCCAAAAAGTAGAATCATGTACCCATTATCTTTGAGAAGTCTAAAATGGAAAATGTGGGTGAGTAAAAGGCAGTTTCATCACACAGGTGGAGATTGCCCATCCTTCTCCTGTGAAGCATTTAGTGGATTCCAGCTGTGTGGCTTTGGGATTGCAGCTCAGCTTCTTACCACTAGGCAACCAGAGCTCCCTAAAAGGAAAGCAATCAGCTCCTCGAAAAAGAACTCAAATAGCAAATTCCTTTTCGAAAAGAGAGTACTATATTCCTTGTAGACTCAATGCTAATTTTACCCTCACATATATATATGCAAGTACTACATTGTTTTGTAATAATATAGGTCCTGAACAAGGTGGTGGCTGTGGTGGTGGTTCTTGCTGTTGAATTGGAACTGACCTTTATCTGAGAGATGCTCCAGCAGGTTCAGAGACAATAATTCTCACAGGAAAAGACTGTCTAGCCTTCTCCCGTCGAGTAATTGATAGATTTGACATGTGTTCATTTGAGATTTGCAGCACAGCTTCTTACAACTAGGCCACCAGAAGCAAAAATATTAAATTTGAAAATTAAGTTTCAGCTGTAATTAATTTCCTAGTACCAAAATTTAACAAAACTAGTTTTTTACCTACTCTTCTATGTAAGTCCCATTTCAAACATTTTTCTTCATCAATTCTCAAACTATTTGAGAAGAATTAGTATGTTGCTGTTGTTATTAAGTGCTGTCTAGTCGGAGGCAACTCATAGTGACCCTATGAACGGAAGACCTGGACACCTGGGTAACTTTTTTCCTTTCTCAAGGTTCATAAGGTTTCCAGAGGCAAGCTATTACAGAAGTGGATGCCATTCCTGCTTCAAAGCTTGTTGGAATTGGGGAGCACCACCAAACACTGTCCTACCATGTTGTTGTTGTTGTTATGTGCCGTCGAGTTGCTTGTGACTCATAGCGACCCTATGTACAATAGGTAACATAATATGGGTATACAGTTTTATAAAAAAATAAAGTTGTTGTTGTTGTTATGCACCATTGAGTCAGAACTGACAGTTGACCATCCAAATGGCTTTCAGAGTCTGTGAATCAAACTGGAGGAATCTTCTCATCTCCCTATGGATTGATAGTGCAGTTCCTTATTCACTAACCCACCTCATAGACATTAAATAATTTGTCCAAGGGCACATATGATGACACATGACAAGTTTGCTCACAGCTTTGTTTGACTTCAAAATGATTGTATTTTCACTTCCAAATTAGTCATTCGTTCCTGGCAGTTGAGTCAGAGCCAATTTATAGCTCACAGCTGACCGTCCATTGGGTTTCTGAGACTGTGAATTCCACAGGAGGAGGTTGCTTATTTCTCTCTCCCTAGGAGCTGCTTTGGGTTCAAACTTCCAGAGAGGCTTAGCTTTTGGGTTAGCAGCATATCTCCCTGTAGACACAGAGATCCAAATACTTATTTTTAGTAAAATGCTTGATGATGACTCACAAACACCATGGCAATATTTTAAGTCATCAAAAACATCTTATCTTTACTTTGTGAAGTTTTTCAGAAAAAGTTTCTCTGAGTTGTTCAAATGCTAAAACCACATTGTCATCCTTCTTTTTACATAGTTCTTGCAAGGAAATACTGTAAAAAGAAAAGAGGAAAAAATATATAGAAGAAGCATTTTGGCAAGCCACTTACTATGTTATGTGACTTTTCCCAGGCAGGTGAATCCCACCAGATGAAGTAATGTAAGCAAAATATGAGGAATAATAATAAGAAACACATTTATTCTGAATCTCTTTTAAAAATTTTAAGATACTAAGTTGTTGTTGTTGTTGTTGTTGTTTGGTGCTGTCGAGTCATAGATGACTCACAGCGACCCTATGAACGAACAGCCTGAGCACTGTTCGTGCATAGTTTCCGGAGGCAAGCCATTTCAGAAGTGGATGCTGCTCCTGTTTCCAGCCTTGATTTAGGCGGGAAGCTCCAGCCAACACTGTCCACCATGGGTGCCCATTACCACGATTGGCACATCACTGTCACAGGCTTCAGCATCACAGCAACCACGAGTTACCTCTGTACAGCAATGCACAGACCAGTGCTAAACCACAGAGCAAAGCTGCACGTCAAACACACGCCCGGAAAAGCAGTCGACTCCAAAAGCTTGCCACGATTCCTGCGCGCACACCACCATGCTCCTTCTAAGTAGTTATATATAATTCCTCTTCATTTCTAATAGTAAGTGTGTTTGAAAGGCCATCAAATGCTATATAACTTGATACTCTTTCACTTCAGGATCAGCAACACAATGTTCCCTTCCTGTCAGGAGTGGCATCCACTTCCTAAATAACATGCCTCCAGAAACTCTATGAACTTTGATAAATGTTGATAGTTGTAGAGGGGCTTCAGGCCTTTCATTCGTAGGGTCGCTGTGAGTCGTGCTTGACTTCAAGGCAATCAACAACAACAACAAATCTACATGTTACTTATGGCACCATTTTTTCCCTCCCACTACTGTGTCCAGTAAATACTGAAGTTTGCTCTACTCAGCTAAAAATGTTTCTTATTTTACTTTGAGATGTATAAAATGTTGTTGTTATGTGGCATCAAGTCGCTTGCTACTCATAGTGACCCTACGTACAAGAGCCCTAAATGCCATTCTATTCTGTGCCAACCTCGCCATCTCAAACACACTCATTCCCACCACTCCACTCACAGAATTGATCCATCTCATTGAGGGTCTTCCTCTCCTTCACCAACCCTCCAATCTCCCAAACATGATGTCCCTCTCCAAGGACCAGTCCCTCCTTGCAACATGCCCAAAGTATGTCAGATGGAGCTTCAGAATCCTTGACGTCAAGGACCATTGAGGTTTCACCCTCTCCAGGACAAACCTGTTTGTTCTCCTAGCAGTCCATGGTATATTCAACACTCTTTTCCAACACCACAACTCAAAAGCATCAATTCTCTTTCTATCATCCCTATTCCCTGTCCAACTCTCCAATGCATAGCACATAATTGCAAAGATTATAGGCTGGATCAGGTGCACCTTAGTCTCCAGTCTGACGTTGTTGCTCTTCAGTACTCTTGAGAGGTCCCTCACAACTGACTTTCCTAATGCAATTCATCTCCTGATTCCCTGACTGCTGTTACCAAGAGTGTTGACTATGGAGAACAACAGCAACAACAAAAAAATCCTAGAATGTGGTAGGCAGATAATGACCTCCTCCCAAAGTACCCATTTTCAAATCCTCAGAACTATGAATATGTTATATTTTAAAGCAAAAGGGAATTGAGCTTTCATATGGAATTAAAGTAGTTAATCAATCATAGTTGAAACAGAGACTATCCTGGATTATCTGAATTGGCCCAATGTAATCACAAGTGTTCTTATAAAGAGGGAAGCAGAAGGGTTAAAAAAAATAGGACTCAGACAGATATTGCTGACTTTAAAGATGGAACACAGCAAATTAAAGAATGCAGGTGCTCTTTAGAAACTTAAAAATCCAGGAAACCATGTCCTCCCTTAAATAAAGCCTTCAGAAGGAATTCTCCCCTCACAACAGCTTGATTTTAATCTGGTAAATATAATTTTAGCCATGTGACATCTAGCTCTATAAAAAACCCCCAAAACACTTGAGACAATTTTGTCATAAATTTATTACTGCAGAAACAAGAAATGAACATATGTGTGACAAGAGAGACGAAATCTGAGAATGAACAGTGCAGAAGTGCTAGCCAAACATGAAAAGCAACTGTTGTTGCTGTAGTGTTGACTATGTCTCATAGTGACTCATGGACAACAGATTTGAACCTTGTCATATCCTGTACCACGTTCACCATCTCCAACACCCTTGAACATATTGTTACAGTCACTGTGTCAATTCATGCCATTGGGTATCTTCCTGTTCTTTGTTTACCCTCCACCTCTCCAAGAGTGATGGCCCTGTCTAAGGAATAGCCTTTTCTTTTTTTCCCCTCAAAATATTTTT
>NW_006399938.1:5756119-5758137 GCF_000299155.1 Elephantulus edwardii | reverse complement strand
ACTCAAAGTCTTATTTTGGTTTCCTTGGATTTGGTTTAATTTTCCTCAGCTTCAGCTTGAATTTGCATATGAGTAGTTGGTGGTCTGTTCCACAATCAAATCCTGGCCTAGTTTTCACAGCTGATATTGAGCTTCTCCAGCAGTTGTTTCCACAGATGTAATCAATCTGATTCCTATGCATACCATCAGGTGAAATCCAAGTACATAACCTGCATTTGTGTCTCTTAAAAAATGTATTTGCTACGAATAAGTTGTTGATTGTGCAAAATTCTATCATTCTCTCTCCAGCTCCATTTCAGTCACCGAGTCCACGTTTTCCAACTACTGAACCTTCTTCTACGTTCCTGACATTTGCATTCCAGTCACCCATTATTATCAATGCATCTTGATTGCATGTTCGATCAATTGTAAAAGTTGGTAAAAAAAAAAAAAAAAGCAAACCATTTACAAAACCCATCAGACTCAGTGCTGTTGAGTAATGTTGACCCTTACTGCTGAACCTCCAAGGGATTTCTGGAGCTGCAAATTTCATGAGGGGAAATTTCCTTTCTTTCTCCTGGTAAACTCATACCACTAGAAGGATGGGGTCTCCCTATCATTAGCAGTACTCCAAATAGTAGCCGTTTCATTCTCATTGCCTCAGAACTGGATTCAACTCAGAGTTGACCCTCTAGAGGGTTTCCAAGTCTGTAAGTTACCCAGAAGAAAATTGCCCCTCTTTACTTCACGGAGCAGCTGATAGATTTGGTCTGTCAGGGAGGTATGGTCTTTAGGTTAACCTTGCAACTCCCAATGGGCTATGCTGCCAGATCTCCCTCACTAGACATGCATCTTATCTCATCACTCATAATTAAAAAACCATAGCTGACCCTTCACTGGATTTTCAGAGGCTATAGAAATCACATGGAAGGACATTGTCCATATTATGCCCACAAAGTAGCTGTTGGATTTGGAGCACTTGCATTTGGGTTGCCAATACAACTTCTTACTCACTATTCCAATCTACAATGAGATATTTAACCTAGAGTAGCACCTGCACAACAAGGGAACAACAGATGACACAGACTTGCTTGCTGAAAACAAAAGATTTGACTCAGAAAAAAATCAAAGACTACAGTATTTACATCACAACCTAAAACAAAACCCCTCCCAACTGGATCAATTAGCATTTTGATAAAAAGAAAAGACTTATGTTATCTAGGCTTTCATTTAACTTGGATCCATAATCAGTACACACAGAATTAACAGTCAAGAAATCACATGAAATATTGTTGTTGTTATTGTTAAGTGCTGTCAAGTCATAGATGACTCATAGTGACCTTATGAATGAAAGACCTGAGCACTTGTATAACTTTCATCATTTCTCCAAGTTCATAGTGTTCTGGAGCTTCAATCCATATTGAAGACCCTAGTGAAGACTTGTGTAGCAATTGCTTCAGGTCTTCTTCAGTTTCAGCAAGCAAGGTTGTGTCATCTGCATATTGTAGGTTGTCACATTCCTCCTCATAAAGCCCTGCTTCCTGAGCGATCTGTTCTGCATACAGACTGAAAATGTACGGGGCCAGGATGCATCCCTGATGCACTCTTATCTTGATTTTGAGTCATGCAGTGTTTCCTTGCTTTGTTCTGAGGATAGCTTCTTGGTCCAAGTATAAGTTTCATATAAGCATGATCAAGTGTTCTGAGATTACCATTTTCCTCAAGGTTAACCATGAATATTTAAATTGTTTAATTTTTAACAGAATATCAAGGTAGGATGAGTAGCGAGGTAAAAATATAATACAGCAGGACAAAGCCTGTAAAAGAAGGTGTTATGCAAATACAAGTTCATAAGAGAAAGAACTGCACAAATTTTTTAATTAGCTTCCTTAAGATTTGAAATAATGTTTGATATTTATGAGAACTAAAATGCTTTTGTATAGATATACTTCTTGTTGTTGTTGCTATGTGCCGTCAAGTCGTTGCAGCCCTAAACCCTGCTCTATCCTGTGCCAATCTCATTGCCTCTGACACACCCA
>NW_006399938.1:5750321-5754423 GCF_000299155.1 Elephantulus edwardii | reverse complement strand
CCTCTCCAGCATTTGTGGCTTGCTATTCTGTTAAATTTTGCAATTCTGACTGGAGTGAGATGATATCTCATAGTTGTTTTGAGGAGTAGCCTTTTCTAACAACATGCCCAACGTATGTGAGACAAAACTTCTCCACCATTGCCTCTAAGAAACACTCTGGCTGCACTTTCTCTAAACAGATCTGTTTATTCCACAGTACTGACAATGCTTCCAGAAAATAGCCTCTCCTAGCAACATATTGAAAATATACGAGATGAAGTTTCACTACTTTTGCCTCCCACACTCTGGCTGCATGTTTTTCTTCTGTTCTGTTTATTCTGGTCTGTGTGTTCTTTTGGAAGTCCACGGGATATTCAGTACTCTTCTCCAACACCACATCTCAAACACATCAATTCTTCTTCTTTTATCTTTATTCATTGTCTAGCTCTCAGAGGTACAGCAGTTAATAGGAATGAATATGGCTTGAATCAAGTGTCCCTTGGTCTTTAAACTGATATAATTCATCATTGTTTTTCAGGACTTTGAAGAGAGCCCAAACAGCAGACTTTTCTAAAGAAACACAAATTTTGATTTCTTGACTTCTGGTACCAAGGGTATTGATTATGGATCTAAGTAACGATAAGAGTAGATAGAGAATGACCATTTCATTGGAACAGACAAAAGAAAGAACTGTCTAAATTATTAGGGATTATACCAATAACCCAGAATAAGAGACATATCATTGTAAAGAAGACTGCAGGGAGGGGGTAGGTAATTGTGCAACAATGGATGAATTTAAAAAAAAAAAAAAGAACTGGGGGACTGGGAAGGGAAGACGAGGGGGTAAAATGTGCAACAATGAGTGAATGAAATATCTAACTTCTCTGTAAATGTTTGCTAAAATCACAATTAAAGTAAAATTTTATTTTTTATAAAAGATTAAATAGTTGGCAATCATCTCTTGATCTATTATGAAGTTGCCTGTTGCCTAGCGGTGAGCATCTTCCCCCCCCCCCCGATGTTAAAATGTAATTCATATTGAAGGATGTAAACTTTGATCTTCTGCAGCAAGCATCTCAAGCTCTCTGTGCTGTCAGTCAGCAAGGTTGGATCTGCATAATGTATGTTGTTGAGGAGTCTTCCTTCAGATCTGTTACCACATTCTTCATAAAGCCCAGGTTCTCGAATGATTGCTCGGTGTACAGATTGAAGGTACTGAGATATCATGTCAGCCTTTAATATATATATGGAACTTGTGGTGTACACCAGAGAGAGCTGCTCTGCTAATTGAGAACTGGCATCTCTCCGGCGGTTCATATCCACCAGTTGCTCCAAGGGAGAGAGATGGGTCATCTTCTCCAGGGAGATTTACACTCATCACAAACCTGCTAGAGGATCAGCTATGAGTCATTTCCTACTTTATGGCAGTGAGTAAGAGTGAGTCTATTATCTAAAACTTCCTTGGTTCTACTAAGTTCTTGTTGATAGGTACCATCTTCTATTCATAGCTACTTTATAAGCAACATATCTGAACCTTGCCCTATCCTGTGCCCTCCTCACAGTCTCAGACATGCTGGAGCCCATTGTTACAACCAATGTGTCTGTATCTTCCCATTATAGAAATCCAGTTTTTGCCTGCCATGGAGAAGTATCAGTGCTATTACAACTTTGAATCTTGTCCTAAGTTACAGATATAGATATTTCTTACTCAACAATATTCCACAGACGCCATATGATAAAAAAAGTTCTGCTCGATGAGGGAGAAAATTGTTTAAATGGGATATGTGATTAGGTGTTATTGTCATGACAGGAGTCCAGAACGAAGGCTGCCTAGTGGAGTGGACCTGGGGAGAGGGATTGTAAAACAATGGGGGAACTTTTCTTTTACTTTTCAAAGAGAAGAGTGCGGGGGTGGGAGGGGTGGGCAGGGAGAAAAGTGCAACAATGAATGAATGGAAATCCAAAGTCCCTGTAAATTTTTGTTAAAATTAATAAAAAAAATTCTGTTCACTGTTTTCTGGTTTTAGTGCAAATCCATTTTAAAAATACATCATATTTGTGAAAACAAAGGGTTGATGAGAGAAAGGAAAACCTTAATTAGATAAATTCACATAGTGACTGAAGCAATAAAGTATGATGTGATGTGGGGATGTTACAGGAGAGAGCAAGGTTTTGTCTGTTGTTCATGAGGTTGCTAGAGTTGGAGTTAACTTGACAGAACCTAACAATAACAGTTTTTCCAATTCCTCTTTTAGGGAGATCTAGTTGTCCACTGGGTAAGGAGGTTGTGCTAACAATCTAAGGCAGGTGGCTTGAATTCACCAACTGCCCTGAGTAAGAAAGATGGACAATCCTCTCTTACGTGAGTTACAGCACCCTGGAGGGTCAGCTATGTGTGGGTTCCAACCTGATGGCACACAGCAGAAACAATAATCCTTCCTCCACATCAATTGTTGCAGTTTGGAATTTTGATTAAAAAAAAATTTACAACAAGTACAAACCTTTTAGCGTGTGATTTCCAGCCTAATTTTCCCAACAAGGCCCTATTTCCAACCTTCAATCTCTTTTAGCATATTCATTTGAATTCTAATAAGCAATTATCATTAATGAATCATGATTTAATATTGATGTTTGATCAATTTCATACTATAGTAGTTCTATCATTGCAATTTCCTCATCTTGACTTAAGAGATTGGTGTGTAAATTTGAATAATAATATTAATAGGTCAGTTTGGTTGTCTATGGATATTATCCTATCACTGGTAGTTTTTACTTCAGGATATATCTTAGTACATTATTTTTGACAGTCAATGTGGCAGACAACATTCCTCTTCAAATGAATTGTGGTCACCTAATGGGTAGGGAGTTGTGCTTTCAATTAAAAAGCATGCAGTTTGAATCTACCAGCTATTCTGAGGAAGAAAGATAGGCAATCTCCTTCTGTGTAAATCTATAGCCTCTGAAAGCCTGCTGGATAGTCAGCTGTCAGTTTCATCTTCATGGCAATGAGTTGAATCAGTTAGACCATTATGACGATTCAATACAAAAAGGTCAATACCCATCCTTTTCTGTTCACTAAAGTCTATAATATAGACTTTTTGAAGGTCTGTTATTTCAAAAGTGGATGGCCAATCCTTCTTCCTAATCTGTCTTAATTTGAGTGCTCATATTTGGAATAGTATTTGACAGACAAACATTTTACAGAAAGGAGTAGATGAAAGATGTTTACCTGATTATACAAGTGATTAATAGATTCAGTATTGCTACTTGCCCTGGGGGGCTGTGTCCTCATACACCCACCACTCCGCCAGCATCCCCTTCCACTTCTGCCTACGTCATTCAACACCTCTCTTATCCAGCCCTTGATATAATGTCTTAAGTCTCAAGCCAGCTGGGCTTTTGTGATTGAAAACACTTTGCACTGCTGTCAGTTTCTTATGCTGTGGCCAGTATCACTTGAGTTTAGGAGTCTCTAAGTCCAAATACGAGGTATTAGTATCATGAAGTCAATCTTCTAATCTCTGATGATTTTGATAGCTGAAGAACAACGACGTCAGTCTAGAGACTAAGGAGTGCCTGATCTAGGCCATAGTCTTCACAATTCCTGCTATGCATCAGAGAGTTGGACAATGACTAGGAATGATGGAAAGAGAATTGATGCCTTTGAATTGTGGTGCTGGAGAAGAGTGTTGAATATACCATGGACTGCTAGGAGAACAAACAGGTTTGTCCTGGAGAAAATCAGAATGCTCCTTGGAGTCAAAGATTCTGAAGTTTCATCTGACATACTTTGGGCATGTTGCAAGGAGGGAATGGTTCTTGGAAAGGGACATCATGTGTGGCAGAGTGGAGGGGCAGCGAAGGAGAGTAAGACCTTCGATGAGATGGATCAATTCTGAGACTGGAGTGGTGGGAATAATTGTGTTTGAGATGGATAGGTTGGCACAGGGTAGAACAGCGTTTAGGAACTCTTGTACACAGGGTCACTATGAGTTTCAAACGACTCAATGGCACATAACAACAACATTATTGTAGAATGAGTATAAGCATCCAAGAAGGGTAGGAGAGGTTGGAAGCAAAGGAGGAGGGGTATAATCATGGAGTTGTACACTTTGATGGGTGG
>NW_006399938.1:5735031-5745055 GCF_000299155.1 Elephantulus edwardii | reverse complement strand
GTTGGGTCACCCTTCTTTGGAATGGGAACAAATATAGATCTCTTCCAGTCAGTTGGCCAAGTGGTTTTTCCTTATTAATTATTTTTATTTGACAATTAGTATTTATGACAGATATCTATTATACAAATATTTTGTACATTAATGGCATACACCTTGCAGTAATGAATCCATAAGTGTAAGATAAGAGTAGCAGTGATTGTGATGGTTACTTATTAACTTGACTGAACCACTCTCTCTGTAATTATATAATTTTGTAACTTCATAGTTATGTAATGCAGTTATCTTCATTATGTGGTCTAATGGTCATATCTTCAATTTTTCCGTAACACTCTGATATTTGAAACCTAATCACACTGATAAATGAGAAACAATATGTTCCATTTTATATATTTAAAAGAATGAGATAATAGTTGTGTTTAATGTATTGAAATTGTTCTGAAACTGGAAAAATCATAGAAGCTATTTTAACTTAAAATATGTGCATATCTATTTAAAATGTCTGCTGATGCATATAGTTTTTAAAATTCTTGTAGATGATGACCATCTTACTTAATACATGACTACTTGGTTTATTGATAGAATATATTTGGGACACCAGTGTCAATCCATGATAACAAATGTAATAAAACTATAGTAATTTGTCCTGTAGTTGTTGTTATGTGCTGTCAAGTTGCCTGTGACTCATAGTGACCCTATGCATAACAGCTCTGAAGCCTGCACTTTCCTGAGCCAGTCTCACTGACTCTGACATACCCACTGACATTGCCATAGTTACTGTATCAATTCATATCATCTGGGGTCTTCCCCTCCCGTGCATTCCCTCCACTCTTGCACGTCCTTCTCCAAGGATCTGTCCCTCCTAGCCACATGCTCAAAGTATGTGAGATAGCGCTCCAAATCCTAGCCTCCAAGGAAAATTTGATTTCACCTTCTCCAAGACAAACATTTGTTTTCTTGGTGGTCTATACTATGCTCAGTGCTCTTCCAGCACCACAACTCAAAAGCATTAATTCTTCTTCTGTCATTCTTATTTTATTGCCAAGGTCTCTGATACATAGCAAATAACTGTGGAGATCATGGTACTCTAGAAAGATCCCTGAGAGCAGATTTTCCCAGTGCAACTTTTCTATTGATTTCCTGAGTACTGGTGCCAAGAGTGTTGTTGATTGTGGAGCCAAGCAAGCTGTAATTGTTAATTATCTCAATCTCTTCTCCATCTATCTTGATGTTGCCAATTGGCCTACTGGTGAAAATCTTTGTCTTCTTGATGTTGAGCTTCAATCCATATTGAAGACTACAGTCCTTTGACCTTCTGCAGCAAGCATTTCAGGTCCTCCTCAGTTTCAACAAGCAAGGTTGTAGTTGTATCATCTGCATAATGTAAGGTGTTGATGAGCCTTCCTCCAATCCTAATGCCACATTTCTCCTCACAATATCAAGCCTCTCTAATGATCTATTCTGCATATAGATAGAAAAGGTATGGTGACAGGAATCATCTTTGACACACTTCTTTTCTACTTTCAAACCATGCAGTGATTCCTTGCTCTGTTCTGAGAACTGCTTCCTGGTCCAAAGTATAGGCTTCACGTAAGCACAATCAAGTGTTCTGGCATTCCCACCCTCCTCAAGGTTATCCACAATTTGTTATGATCCACACAGTCAAATGCCTTTACATAGTCAATGCAACACAGGCAGACATTCCTCTGGTACTCTTTGTTTTCTGTCAAGATCCATCTTACATTGGTGATAATGTCTCTAGTGCCATGGCCTCTACTAAAACTGAACTTCTATTTCTAAAGATGATAAAATTGATGCATCGGACCTTCTAAACATTAGATCTCTGTGTACATCAAAAACTTTTTCCAACAGGGTGAAAAGAAAACCTACAAACTGGGAACAAACATTTGGTAATGACATCTCAGACAAGAGTCTTATAACAAAAGTTTACAGAATACTCCTGGGCCTCCATAAGAAAAATACTGAAAACCCAATTACAAAATGGACAGAAGATATGGAAAGAATTTTCACAGAGGAAGATATTCGAGAATCTTTGTTTTCTTGATGTTGAGCTTCAATTCATATCGAAGGCTGTAGTCCTTGACCCTTCACAGCAAGTTACTTCAGGTCCTCCTCAGTAACAGCAAGCAGGGCTGTGTCATCTGCATAACACAGATTGTTGATGAATCTTCCTCTAATCCTGATGCCACATTTCTCCTCATAGAGCCGAGCTTCCTGGATAATCTATTCTGCATATAAATTGAAAAGATATGGAGATAGGACATGGTAGTGCCTGGGAAATTCCTATAAAGAAGCATCTGTCTCACATCAATTCTTAAGCCATAATAGCCTTGCTATAATATTTTATTGAATAAGTTGGTAATATAGGAAATTTTGAAGTTCTTTCTAGGCTTCCTAATTTTATCTTGTTTCTGTAGTTTTTAGGTGCCATTGAGTCGAGTACAACTCATAGTGACCCTATGAACAAAAGATCTGAATCTCATCTTGTCCTGCACTATCCTCACACTTGCTGACACATGAGAGCTCATTGCTGCAGACACCTTCACAGTCCACCTGGTTGAGGACCTTCTCTTTCGCTGACCTTTCACCCTTCCCAGCATCATGTCCCTCTCCAAGGAATACACATCCTAGCAACATGTCTGAAGTATGTGAGGCAAAGCGTCATCATTCTTGCCTCCAAAGAGCACTCCAGCTGCACCATCTCCAAGACATATCTATTAATTTTCTTGGTCATCCATGAGATGTTCAGTGCTCGTATCCAACACCACAGCTCAAAGGCATCAATCTTTTTCTGTCATCATTCATTGTTCAGGTCTTGGGTGTATAGCTTATGCGTTTTATCTTAAACATCCTTTATTCATTAGTCCCATTCATCACTTATATTGTTTATAGTCTGTGGTTGAAGCAAATCTACATCTGTGTTCCCAGAAAGGCAAACAAAGTGTGAAATGGCCTTCCTTCCTTGCAGTTCGTCAAGTGAGACACAAGTTGGGAGTCTTCACATTCTTTACCTGTGAAATCTGAATAAATTGTGCTACATTAGCTTATGACTAACAATCAAATTTTCAAACATTTGTTCTAGATCATATAAGTGAAATAATTCACTTTCTTAAGGCAAACATCACAGTGAAGACTTAATAGAATAAATGACATAATGGAATTACTGAAACCTGGCACAAATTGTATTATCTAAAGGTAAACTAGTAATGTTATCATTATGTTCAAAATGTGTCTTGTATGAGTTGCTTAGATACACAGAAATAAAATAATAAATTTAAATTGTATACTACTTTAAAAAGAATTATTGTTACTAATTTGGCACTTTTTTTACACTGACTTGCCCCAGAATTTGTCTAGACAGGGAGTTCCATGCAGCCATTTTCAGTGGATTTGGAAATGGCATGTGAAATTAAATATATTTTCCATTTTTGCTCTGGGAAAGCACCAGTTCATGCATTGAAGCTTTGCTCCAATCTGTTATGGTGTAGGAAGATTCACACATTGTCACTTTGCCACCTCTGTGATGCTCAAAGAACCACTATCATCAGCTTTTGTTGTTACTGTTGGGTTGGTTTGTTGTTGTTGATTATTTCGTCTCTCTTCTCCTAAGGTTTCTATCTAACAGGTTATTAGTAAGGTACAGATGTATGTGTATATCTGTTGCCAAAATAAGGCAGGAAAAGGCTGAATCATTTGCCCAAGGTCTCACTGGTCCTCTGTCCAATAAATACTATGTATATTCCCTCCCAAGCAAAAGTTACAAAAGAAAACTTAGTTTTTCTTTAGTTCATAGGTGTTGAGATAGCATTTTTCAGTTTTTATCTAAAAACAAACATCAGTAAAGATGGTTTGTAGATTCTGTTTAATTAACCATTGTCATTTTAACTTCTAATAATAATAGCATTTCTATCCTTGAAAAGAAAAAAATTCTACTCTACTGCAGGTGACTTTTTCAGGTCTCTCCTAGTCTATAAGGGAACTCTAGTGGTCTAGTGGCAAGGAGTTATATTGTCAACCCAAAGGCAGGTAGATCAAATATACCAGGTGCTCTGCGGGAGAGAAATGGGCAATCTCTGTGTCATTTAAATCCTCTGAAAACCCACTAGAGGATAAGTTATGAGTCATTTCCTATTCCAAGGCAAATAACAATTAGTCAGTCCATCAGGAAGTGCTGACGATATAGTTGGTAGGTAGTTGGGCTATTAAACCCAAAGACAGGACCTTTCTGGTGATTTGAATCCACCAGGTGTTTTTAGGGAGAAAGATGGGTAATCTCCTTTTATGCAATTGTAGTCTGAAAACCTGCTAGTGGTTTAGCTATGAGTAAGTTCTGACTTAAAGGCAATGAGATGAGATGATGCTGATTACAATGACTAGCCCACAGGGGGTGAAGCAGCTATCCCAAAGACCATGCATCTCTGGTGTTTTGAGTCCACCAGTGATGTCATTCAAGAACGATGAACAATCTCCTCCAGTGCTACTTAAATGCCTCAGAAACCCATTAGAGGCTCAGTTATGATCAATTCTGAATGCATGGCTATGAGAGTGATAATACTTTTCTAATGTGCCCTGGTGTAATGGTCCCTATTGACACCAGCTTGCTAAGCAAAACCTCAGCAATTTGAATCCATCAAGCCCTCCCTGGGGGAAAGATGAATGTCTCCTCCTATGAAGATTTACAATCCTGGAAACTGACGTAGGGCCTACCTGAGACAGAACTGACTCTACAGCTTTGGGTACTATTCTTCTGGAATTCAATATACTTAAGCAAGATTGTTGATTCTCTGAATTGTTTTTTTAAAAAAATATACTTACTGACATTTAACAACGAGAGTTGATATTCTTTTTCCATATAAGCCATTTTGGAAATGATTAGTAGGAAAGAGGCAACATCCTTTGTCCTCTTCATGTTATACTCTTGTAAATCTTAATTAAAACCTCAGGGAGATCACCAAGAATCATTTATGGACCAGATATTTTTACGAGTGTTTTATACGCCTTCATCGAAAATACCAAATTTCAGAAAGTAAAATGCATAGTTTCTTTTTTTTTTATTTAGTAATATCACTTTTATGTTCATTTGTGAAATCAAAGCAAAATTAACTTTAAGTTTCTATTTGCATTTTATAAGAAAATGCCTTTCCTCTTAATCCTATGGTCTGATACCACATTATTAAAACAACTTTTAAACTAGAAACTTTCCTTTAAGTGACATTAAATTTATGAATATTTAAGTTAATTTGGTATACACTGGAGAGAAGAAAAATACTTTTGCATTCTTAGAATGTATTTATCACTTATTTAAAGTTTTACAACTAGCTGAATTAATTTTCTTAATACTTTACTGAGAATACTTGCATATGTATTTTATGAACCAGATATATTTATAAGTTTTAGAAAGCACTTATCAGTGTTTATGTGAAGATTAAGCTGCAATCTTAAAGTTTGATAAGATTTTCCTCTTGTTCTACTCTGTTGTTGTTGTTGTTTTTATGTGCTGTAGAGTCGCTTGCAACTCACAGAGACCCTCTGTACAAGAGTCCTAAACTCTGCTTTATTCTGTGCCAATCTTATTGTCTCTGACACACTTACTCCCACTACCCTGATCACTGAATGATCCATCTCACTGAGGGTCTTCCTTTCCTGCACCATTCCTCCATTCTCCCAGACATGATGTGCCTCTCCAAGGTCTGGTCTCTCCTTGCAACATGCCCAGAATATGTCAGATGGAGCTTCAGAATCCTTGTCTCCAAGGAGCAGCCTGGCCTCACCCTCTCCAGGACAAACTTGTATGTTCTCCTAGCAGTTCATGGCATATTCAACACTCTTCTCCAGCACCACAGCTCAAAGGCATCAATTCTCTTTTTGTCATCGCTAGTCACCATCCAACTCTCTGACTTATAGCACACAATTGTGAAGATTATAGCACAGATAAGGCTCACCTTAGTCTCCAGTCTGATGTCATTGCTCTTCAGTACTCTAGAGAGGTCTCTGGCAGCTGACTTTCCCAATGCAATTTGCCTCTTGATTTCCTGGCTGCTGGTACCAACAGTGTTGACTGTGAAGCCAAGTTAACTAAAACTGTTAACTATCTCAATCTCTTCTCCATCCATGCTGATGCTGCCAATTGGCCCAGTGGTGAGAATCTTTGTTTTCTTGATGTTGAGATTCAATCCATATTGAAGGCTGCAATCCTTGACCTTCTGTAGCAAGTGTTTTTGGTTCTCCTCAGTTTTAGAAAGCAGGTGTCATCTGCATAATGCAAGTTGTTCATTCTCAAACAGTCCAGCATCCCAGATGATCTGTTCTGTGTACAGACTGAAAAGGTATGGAGACAGGACACATCCCTGGTGGAAGCCCTTCCCAATTTTGAACCATGCAGTGTCTCCTTGCTCTGTTCTGACAACTGCCTCTTGGTCCACAAATAGGTTTCGCATTAGCACAGTCAAATGTTCTGGGGTTCCCATTCTTCTCAGAGTCAGTCACAGCTTGTTGTGATCCACATAGTCAAGAAATCTGGATAGTAACAATAATATTTTGCAATCTAGAAAGCATAATTATGTCATGATAAATGCTTATGACTTTCACCACCAACATTTAAGCCTACTGATCTGTAAGAATAGCAGTTTATATAATTTGTTAGAACTGTGGGCTAGCTTTAATGAAGGACTATAGAGAACGAAAGGCTGAGGGATAATAGATCTATTTCACTGTTAACTATTACTTTTCGATGGAACTGAAGTGCCTTTTTGTAGAACTCATTTTCTTGCTTTAAATTTATTCACATTTACAAAAGCCTACACAGACTCTGTAGTGTGCTGTGCTGCTAGTAAAAAGACTGGGCATATAGTACTTCAAATCCACAAGACGCACTTTGGAGAAAGATGAGTGGTCTCCTCACTTTAAGATTTACAGCCTCATAACTTAAAATTTGGAGGAAAAGTTTACATATGATATACTCAATCTCTAAGGCTTAAATATGGATAAGAAGGAAGGGAGAGGGAGCAAAATTTAATAAAGAGATAAGTTGTGTGAAGAGAAAAGAAAAATGTAGTAAAGATTCAATAAGACATTATAATTAATGATATTAAAAATTAAAATTGTTATAAAACAAAGTATGTAGGAATAATTGAATGGAATAAAAAATAATTTGTAAATTTTAAGTCAAATATTAAAGAATATAGGGAAAAGAAAAGATTTACAAACTCAGAAATTCAATAAATGGTTGCTATGAGTCAGAACTAACTTAATGGGGCAGGGGAATAAAAATTACTATCAGAAACATAGCACTTACTATTCTATGTTGTTGTTTTCTTACTTCTTAATGTAGCATAGTAAGTGGAGTGAGGGATTGATTGATGTTCACTGCAAACTCAGAGATGCAGACCACATAATTATGTCTTAATAAAACTGTAAGAATCCTGGTAGCAATGCAAACTTAAGTTTATAGTAGTCGATGGCATTCATATAATCAAAAACAGGAGCTCTGGTGGTTTTAGTGGTAAGGAATTACGCTGCCAACCCAAAGATAGATGGTTTGAATCTACCTGTTGCTCTTCTGGAGAAAGATAGGTTATTTCCTGTGAGATTTATGGCCCATGAAGACCAGCTGGAGGGTCAGCTCTGAGTCAGTTCAATGGTATTTAACAACAACAAATGATCAATATATTAGTGAGAGGGGCAGTAGAAGTATACCTTTCTCTCTAGAAAGGCAACATAAGACATAAATCCTCTAAGCACTGAAATTTAAGCTAGAAGACATGCATTTCAACAAGATGAAGACAGACTTGGAAAAAAATCAACAAACTGAATTCAGTGTCAGTAGTGATAAAGATAGAACCTCGCAAAACATTTACAGGGCACTTTTGCATGGACATTCTCTGGGTCATCAGCCTATGAGGCCAGCAGCATGAGTCTCAGGATCACTTCTATGCTGACAGGAAACTGTCCTCTCAGCTCAGGAATATTGAATTTTAAGTTTCTCTATTTATGGCAGTGGAATATCAAAGGCATACATCTTTCCCCACAGGTCTTGACCTCATGCTTCAGCACGTCCAGACATCTGGAAACACATTAATGCCATACTGTAAAGTTTCTCTAAATATTTTACCTACAAGCTATGGGCTGATGGCATTGAGTTGGAATTATTAAATTATTAATATATTAAAGTATTAATATACTGAAAGCAATAACCAACTCTGTATCATTTAAAAAATGTATCTCATCTAATTAATAGCAAAAATCTAGATATACATAAGAAGTAAGAAAACAGTAACTTCATTGGTGGTAAGGAGTTGTGCTGCCAACTCAAAGACATATAATTCACATTCACCAGTTTCTCACTTGGAAAAAGATGGCCAATCTATTCCCCACTGGATGGTCAACTATGAGTCTGTTCTTATCTGACAACACCTAAAAACAATTTGAGATGACCCCAGCTGAAATCTATTAGACTCATCCTTTCTTAATTTCTCTCTTCTACTCTTGATCTTTCTCTCAAATACAAATGTGTCTTGCTACAAATCATAAAAATAAAATCCATAAAACATAAATCAGAAAAATTCACATTTTATATTACACTGTGGTCGTTTTGGTAACACAAGTTTTTGTTTTCTTTAATACCTGTCTGTAATTCAGTGTCCAGATAGACTGTGCTTTGAACAAAAACAAAAGATTTACATGGCATGTTGACTCCTAAAAGCAAGAGTCCCTATAGCTGTCATCACCTAGAAAGAAAGTAAAACAATAATTTCAAAGCCAGTATTTCAATAGAAAGCAGGTGTTTTCTGCTATGCAATTTCTAGTAATTATTTGAAATTCAATTCAGTCTTACGGAGCATAATTCTAATAATATGTGGGGTTTCCATGCAGAATCAATTTTACAACACTTGCTCTGGTTTAATTTTATTTTTTCCTTTTCCTAATATTCTTTCCAAATATTACTAATATTCATTATCTCATAATTTATTAAACTAACAGTAATTGAGCAAGTATTAATTAACAGCTACAATTTTAGACACTGAATGAGTCGACCAAAATGGGTGTGCCTCTTGCCATCAGTTCATAATTTGTATAAAAATTTGACTCTTGTCATTGACCTTTAGAAGGACAAAAATAGCTGGCTGTTGATGAATTAGACTGATAAGCAAAGTTTTTAATGATATATTTCTGTTTTGCCAGATTAAAGAAATTACTTTTTAATGATACCAGACTTTTCTCAGTATTTCCTTTATTACTGGTGCTCTTTCTCTCACGCTCTCTCTCTCTTTCTCTCACAGATATATAAAAGTAAGACGATATCCCTGTCATAGATATATACAAGAAATTAAAGTAGGTAATAACAAATTAAGTATGGAAAATTTGAAAATTTAGATCTTAGTCTTAAATATCAGTCAATATACAAATTTATTTGAAGATAGTTGAGAATTTCTCCAAATGATCTTCACGCACATACTAAACAAAAGATAGCAAGAGCTTGGCTTACAAGCTTTTAAGGTCATCTTTCTGTACCCACTATCAGTGATAGAAAGTGCTGAGTGACACATTCAAACTGCGGAGTAGGTAAGTAGTGGGTCCTAAGCTAGAAATAATTCTTCCTCTTATTTCAGCTAACACATCAGAAGATCTGACCAAAACATTGCTATAAATGTTCTTCAAGCCCATGAAAAAGAATCTGTAGCCAAAAGATTTGAGCAGCTGACAAAATTCTCTGGACACTACATAATGAAAAGGCAAGTAGTTGTGCCTACAGCACAGTAGAGTACTTCATGATAAACAAATTAGAAAAGTATCTGTGCTGGGAAATATATTTTTTTTTTCTCATGAAAATGTCATAGATGAAAAAAGTAATACATCTTAAAGCTTTCTTTTCCGATTAAATTAATGGGATATTTGTAGCCATATTATGTTGTTGTTGTTATGTGCCGTCAAGTCGTTTGCGACTCATAGCGACCCTATGTACAACAGCCCTAAACCCTGCTCTAGCCTGTGCCAATCTCACTGCCTC
>NW_006399938.1:5720989-5732304 GCF_000299155.1 Elephantulus edwardii | reverse complement strand
ACATTCAGTACTCTTCTCCAGCACCACAGCTCAAAAGCATCCACTCTCCTTCTGTCCTCCCTAGTCATTGTCCAACTCTCTGATGCATAACAAGCAATTGCAAAGACCATGGCCTGTATCAAGTGCACCTTAGGCTCCAGAGAGACACCCTAGAAATCACCTCTTTCTTCTTTGGCTCTGGTTATTGGTGCATATATCTGAATGATAGTGGTATTCACTGGACTTCCTTGTAAGCTTATGGATTTAATCCTGTCATTCACAATGTTGTACTTCAAGATGGATTTAGAAATTACTTTTTTAACTCTGAAGGCAATCCTATTTTTTCTCATCATTTCATCTCCGGAGTAATATATCATATGATCATCTGAATCGAAATGCCCCATTATAGGTTTAAAAAATGGATTTAAATTAGCTGAATCTAAAAATGCTTTCTTGCTTACTTCGCAATGACAAATTTCCCTTGCAAATGCAGGTACTGCTAATAAATACTTTATCACAGTATTGAGGGTACTTTAACTTTGCCTCATTATTTGTGTGTCTATGCATTCAATTAAAAACAAATCTTGCTTGGTATTTACTGACATTCAATAATGCCTAAACAAAATACAAATATTTATAATAAAAATAGAACAGAAAGTGGGTAGACAACAAAGTAAATTAATATCTAATAGCATAAAAATTTATTTATTTACTTTACGACGTTGTCATTAGGTGCTTTCGAGTTGACTATGACTCAGAGCAACCCTATAACCAATAAAATCCTCACCCCATCCTGCAGGATGCTCATGATCTCTGCCTTGTTCAAGCTCATTGTTGCAGCCATTGTTTCAGTGCATCCTTTTGAGTCTTTTTTTCCCCGACTAACATGATGTCTTTTTCCAAGATAGAAATGAAAAATTCTTATTTTCAAAAAGTTCACGTGTAGTATCTTCTAGTATTGCAGGAAGATGAGACCCAGGGGAGACACCTCAAGAGTAAATTACTATGAACACCTCATTAGTGAGAGGAAAATGTTTATTATGCTTATAAAGCTGCAGGAGACTTAAATCCAAAATGCCTGGGCTCCCTGAACTGTTTTGCTCCTGGGAGGGTGTGAACTTTTTTGTAGGAAACAGACTAAGAAGCAGCTCTGCTACTCTCTCATTGGTGGTTTCAAAGCGCCAGAATTAGCTGCACAATTATAGCAGGTGAGAGGTCTGTGAGTTTGGACATGTCTTGGCTTTCCAGATAATGGAATACTTGTGCAAGGACACAGCTTCTCAAGAACAACATGAAAAAAAAGGGGGGGGGGGGCGGAAAAAGAATGGGGGGGGGTTGGGGGGGAGACACATTTAAAAAAAAAAGCCCCACAACAAACCATTCTCACAGAGTTACAGCCTTTGTAGCTATTCAGGTAAGGGAGTATCTCTCTTCTCCCTTCTGAGGAGTTCAAAGGTTCTAATAGCCTCTCCTTTTCCAGAACTCCTCACTCAATAGTTTCAGCTTCTACTACTATAAATGTATATGAAACCAAGATCCCTGGAGTGTTAATAGACAGTCTTTTAAACGAAACACAAAAGAGGAAAAATTTATTGTACTCTGTTAAATACACTTTGTAAAAGAGACGTCTCATTAGAAAAAGTCAAAGTTCACAGAGGGGACTGTAGTATGAAGATTTCTCCCCTCAAATTAATTAACAAAAAGGAACTAGATTTAGTAAACAGCAATTAACTGGTTATAAAACAAATGTTTAGAAATTCTGGTGAATGAATCTATTCCAAACACAGCAAAGTTATAAAAAAAACAAAAATCAGATAAAGTTTGTTAGAATGGAAAGTACAAAAGAATTTTAATTACAACATTTATCCTAATCCCATTTCTAATTACAATTTTCTCTGCTATAATTATCAGTCTCAGCCTCAGTTTCATTGTCAAGGATTCATAACTGACTCTACTACTGGTTTTTAATTATTTAAATTGCATATGAGGAGATTGCCCATTTTTCTCTTCTGAGCTAGTAGAACCCAACTCCCTATCCACTAGACCACCAGAGCCCATTTTCATCTATAGTATAGCATTGAAAATATTTTCTATTTCAATGATTTATTCATTGTAAATACTTTTTTTCTAAAACACACACAAAAATGGCTTTGCTCTTGGGTTGCATAGGAATTAACCTGACTACATTTGTGGAAGAAATCATTGGAGAAGCTCAATATCAGCAGTCAAAACTAAACCAGGGACAGACTGTGGGTCAAATCATCAATTACTCATATGCAAGTTTAAATTGAGGCTGAAGAAAATGAAAATAAGTTCACAAGAACCAAGATATGATCTTGCATTAATTTCATTGGAACTTTATGATCATCTTGATCCTAAAATTTTTATGATCATCTTTCAGTTTGAGATCTTGAACACCAATGATGGAAGACCAGATGAGTTGTGGGATGAAATCGAGGATACAATCTATGAAAAAAGCAAAAGGTCATTATAAAAAGAGAGGAAAAGCAAAAAAACAAAATAAAAATGGTTGTCAGAAGAGACTCCACAGATTGCATTGGAACATGGAGAAGCCAAATCTAAAAAAAACCCCAAAAACCAACACGTCAAAGTGAAGAAGCTGAACAAACAGTTTCAAAGGGCAGCTCAGGAGGGCAAAGCAAAGTGTTAAAATGGAATGTGCACAGAGCTGGAGTTGGAGAATCAAAAGGGAATAACTTGCTCTGCATTTTTCAAGCTGAAAGAACTAAAAAACAAAGTTAGGCTTTCTGTTGCAATGTTGAAAGATGCTATGACAAAAATGTTAAATGACCCAGAAGGTACCAAAAGAAGATGGAGGGAATACATAGAGTCATTTAACAGAAATAATTGATTGACCCTGAAAAATTTCAGGAAGTACCATATGAACAGAAGCTAATGGTAATGAAAGAGGAAGTGGAAGCTGCATTAAAGGCATTGGCAAAAAACAAGACCCCAGGAATCAATGGGATATCAACTGACTTGTTTCAATTAACAAATGCAGCCTTAGACACACTCACCAGTATATACCAGGAAATTTGGAGGATGTCTGTCTAGCCAATGGATTGAAAGAGGTCCATATTTGTTCCTATTCCCAAGAAGGGTGATCCAACTGAATGTGGAAATTATTAAACAATATCATTGATAACACATGCTGAAGACCCTTCAAAAATGTCTGGAATAGTACATAGATTGGGAATTGCCAGAATTTCAAATGGAATTTAGAAGAGGCCGTGGCACCAGGGATATCATTGCTAATGTCAGATGGATCTTGGTTGAAAGTGAGAAATATTAAAAGAATGTCTATTTGTGCTTTATTGACTATGCAAAGACATTTGACTGTGTGGATCATGACAACTTGTGGCTGACATTGAGAGGAATGGGAAACCCAGAGCACTTGATTGTGTTCAAGAGGAACCTCTACCTGGACCAGGAGGCTGTTCTGTGAATGGAGCAGGGGAGAACTGCATGGTTTGGAATTGGGAAGGGAGTGCATCAGGGATGTAGTCTATCTCCATACCTGTTCAATCTATATGCTGAGCAAATTACTTGAGAAGCTCGACTTTATGAAGAGGAAAGTGGCATCAGGATTGGAGGGAGACTCATCAATAACCTGTCTTATGCAGACGACACAACCTTACCTGCTGAAAGTGAAAAGGATTTGAAGCACTTGTTGAGGAAGATCAAGGAATGTAACCTTCAGTATGGATCATGTTTCAATATCAAGAAAACAAAGATTCTTACCACTGGCCCAGTAGGCAGTGCCATGATGGATGGAGAGGAGGTTGAAACTGTCAACAGCTTCATCTTCCTTGGATCCACAATTAACACCCTTTGTGTAAGCAGTCAGGAAATAAGGAGATACATTGCAATGGGAAAGACTGCAGTTAGGGACCTTTCCAAATTATTGAAGAATAGTGATGTCAGTTTGAGGACTAGGTGCGTCTGATTCGGGCCATGGTTTTTCTGATTACCATCTATACATCCAAGAGCTGGACAGTGAATAAGGATGACAGAGAAAGAATTGATGCCTTTGAGCTGTGGTGTTAGAGAAAAGCACTGAAAATCCCATGGACTGCCAAGAAAACAAATAGCTATGTGTTGGAGAGGGTGCAGCCAGGGTACTCTTTAGAGGTCTCACATACTTTGGACATATTGCTAGGAGGTTCTATTCTTTGGAGAGGGACATGATGTTGGGAAGGGTGAAGGGTCGGGGAAGGAGAGGAAAACCCTCAATCAGGTGGATTGACAAGGTGACTTTTGCAATGGGTTCTTGTGTGTCAGGAAGTGTGAGGATGGTGAGGGCGGGATAGGACTAGGTTCAGATTTCTTGTTCATAGCATTGCTATGAGTCGCACTTGACTTGATGACATCTAATAACAAAAACAACAACAACAACGACAACAAAAACACATAAGTTCTTTTTTTGCAAATAAAATTTATCTAAATTATGTGAGGACAAGCACAAAAAAGAGACTTACAATATTTATTATAGGGACTTCTGGGGCTGACTCATCTCCAAAGCCAAGTGATTTTTCCTGTGTGGCATCACAGTTGGTAACAAAGCCAAACAACACTGTTCTTTGTCCAAGAATATGTCATGCACAGATTGAAAGTGATCCCTCACCACTGTTGGATTAGGGTCATTTCACACATCCTGCCCCTTCTTTTCTTCTAAAACCATTTTCATTATTGTGGTACAGAGGATCAAGGTAGGTGGTTCTTCTATTCATATCACCACACTTTTACTCATTTACTTGCTACTCAGTTTCTTCATCTCAATTGTACACCTAAGATCAGGAATAATTGAATTACTGTAAAGGTCAACTTAATTTATATCACGGCTACTTTGAAAAAGCTACTTGCTGCATACACAAACTTAACTACAGCTGTCAAAATATAATGTAATGCCTAAACCTTTGCTTCATTTTCCATTTCTGTTAAAAAGTCGAGAAGTCTTAATAATTCTCACACAAAAACAAGGTCCTTGCAAAAGTCATTCGAGGTCAGAGTACACCATTGCAGTTCTACTGCTTTCCAGTTATTCTATTAATAACTCTTGAGAGTAGAGGAAGGTGCTTGCATCAGGACTATTTTACCAAACCCTAAGCCATAGTACTCAGAATTGCTTAAAGATAACCTGTTTTAAATCATCCTAGGAAGAATTCATATTTTAAAAAAATATTATTCATCTTAAAAATGCCAGATACAGCTGACAATAAGGTAATTTCTGAATAAGATAATCATTAAAACAAAGAAAAGGAAGAAGCTAACATACATTTAAAAAACTGAAAGATAAAAAGAACAAAACAATAGAGAAAGGAAAATTAAGAGAGAAAGGGAAGAATCATGAAGACAAACAAGAAAACCTGGGAAAATACAGCTTCTGGAATTTAAAGTAAAAGACTTCAAGCAAAATACATTAACATTGAGGCCTGTGGTGGTAAAGGACACTAAGTGTATAAGCAGATGAGAAATTAGTGCCTGGCCACACAAGACAGTGGAGGGCAAACAAAAAATTATACATTTATCTTTTTCCAGAAGAATCCCTTTGAAAGCGCAGCTAAATAGGAATACTATTTTAAAAAGAATTGGTATTCCAGGAGGGAACCCTTGTGGCCAATGACAAAGTGCTCAGCTACTGAATGAAAGTTTGGAAGTTCAAATTCACCATCAATTTTCTATGGGGGAAAACTTGGTATTCTGCCCTTGCAAAGATTACAACCTTGGAAACCTAAGGGGATGTTCAGCTTTGTCCTACTGTCTAGTTTTAAGTGAGAATTGGCTCCATAGTACACATACAATTGCTGTTGTTGTTGATTGCCTTTGAGTTAAGCACGACTCATAGTGACCCTGTGAACATAAGATCTGAAGCCTTTTTATAGCTATCATAATTTATCAAAGTTCATACAATTTCCGGAGGTATGTTGATTAGGAAGTGGATGCCACTTCTGCTTCCAAACCTAGTATCAGATGTTATTGTTATGTGCCATTGAGTTGCCTGTCATGTATAGTGACCCTATGTACAACAGCTCTGAACTCTCCTCTGTCCTGAGCCAATCTCTCTAATTCCAACACACAAATCAATCTACCTTGAAGAAGGTTAAACCAAGTCTATCCTTGGAGGCTAAGGTTTTGAAGCTCTACCTCACTTACTCTGGGCATGTGGCCAGGAGTGATTGGTCCTTGGAGAAGGACATCATGCTCAGAAGGGTGGATGGACAGCACAGAAGAGGAAGATCCTGGATGAGATGAATTGATACAGTACATACAATACAACAATATATGTGCTAGGAGAATTAAGGAAACAGTACACTAACTACTGAGTCTTAGTAGGAAGTTAACTATTTATACTGTCAATATCTCTTTGGAAGACCATGAAAGACTGAGTGACCTCATCACAAAAAAAAAAAAAAGAAAGAAAGAAAGAAAAAGATTAAAAAGGACGAGAGAGGGGAGCTCTGGTGGCCTAGTGGCAAGGAGCTGCAACTACAATCCCAGAGGCGAACGGTTCAAATCCACCAGATGCTCTGCCGGGGAAGGAGGGACAATGTCCTCCTGTACCAGTCAGATCTGATTTGATGGTACAAGCACACAAAAATAATAAAATAAAATTTAAAAAGTTAAAAAAAAAGGACGAGAGATATGTGGAAAAGAAAAATAATATCTTTTCTCTTTTGTACACTAATACAACAATACCCTCTTAAGGCTTCTGCCTTATTGTTCTACCACCAAAAATTATGTTATTGTTGTTTTGTTATGAGGACTGTTTTTCACACTTTAACTGAATCACGATGTTTAAATTCTGACATGTACAATGAAGCCTTCAAAGTTTTAGTTACACTAAGACTAGGTGTCTTGCTGACACAGTGGTTAGCTGCATACTTGCTAGCCAAAACTTTTTAAGTCCTTGGTAAGGAAAGAACTTGGGGACATGCATTATTTCTAAAAACCACAGCCTGAAAAGCTTTATGCATCAGTTCCATTGTATCACATGGGACACCACTATGAGTTGGAATCAATTTGAAAGTACCTCACAACAATGGTGAAAGAAGAACTAGGGTCAAAAAGGTAGACAGAATGTCATAGATGCTGTGAAGAAGAAAACAATGAGTAGAAATATTTTTTTAAAGTATTAAAAAAATTTAAGGTTGTAATAGTATTCATTTTTAGCTCTCTGGATTTAGTTCATATATCACCAAAAAGCCAATAAAAGATATGAAGACTATCATTGGTATTAGTGCCTGTATCTTTAAAGTCAGTTCAAAATCTCTGTTGTAGAGGCTTGTTTCAGCAATTCTATCTAGTAAGAATAAATGATGTAGCTTTTCAGTTGTGTTATACACTAAAAATAGAAATTGCTCAGAACAAATATGGTAAAACCAGTACTTATATCATCTGTTGTTAATGCAGCACATGGGTGAAAATGATCAATATAAATATCATTATCTTTCACCAAACACACATACTTCTCTAGATAATTTTTTTTCTCCCCATGGACTACTAAAAAAATCAAGCAGAGATTTACAGTTCAGCTGACATACGATGACTGTTACTTTTACGCAAAATATAAGAATGAATAGGACAAAGCAAAGATACCAAATCTAACATGGCATGATAGATTTATTTACATATAGTCATTGAAAAAATTGGTATGAAAATTAGCTTTTCTTTTTGGAACAATATCTTTTTCCATTATATTGTCCACTTGCTTCCAATAGTGTTTTACAGATTGTAGCCACCACAAAAAATAAATTTACATATTATTTGGGTGGAATATTTAATTATTTCACATGAGAGTGATTAAATATAAATAGAGTGAATACCATAAATACAGAAAATTTCATGTTTTCTAAAAAGTGTACAACAAAGAATAGACTGTGGAGTTAGAATACCTGATCTTGAATATCAGTTTCATTATCTAGGAACCCTAGTTCTTTTGGTTGTGTTTCATAACCTCCTTGTACCTCATTTTCATTAACATTGTCAGATATATATATAACAAACTAGTATCTTCAAAGCACTTAGAACAGATGACCTATGGTTTCTCTTCTGTAACTGTTATTATTAAGCAGGAGGAAGGGGAAACCAAGCACAAGGACAAACAAAAGATGGCTAAAAACTAATAAAGGGATCTTGCTGGAATAGTTGAGTACCTGTTGTGCTACAAATAAAAAGGACAGCAGGACAAATCAACCAGCTGTTCTGCTGGAGAAATATAGGCAATCTCCTTCCACCAAAGTTAATGTCTGGAAAACCCAATGCAGGGTTGCTATTAGTTTCAACCAATTTGATGCTAGTGGGATCAACAAATAAGGCTTAACTATCCAGTATTTTTCTATATTCAAAAAGTGGTACATTTTGAAAAATTCTTACACACTGTGGTTGAATTTGTCATTATACCTTTAAATATTATTTGTGAGGAGAAAATAAAAGGGAATATTAGTATACAAACATATATTTTCTATTATTTTGAATTATCCTTTGTTGCTTTTCAGTGAAATACTCTCTCATATTCTCACAAGTAACCACCATCTTTAATTGTGTGTTTAACATCCATACTTGCACCTAAAATTTTCTCAAAGCATATGTCCCTAAACAGTATGTTGTTTAGTTTGAATGATACTCAATTTTATGTTAATGTAATCTTTTAAAAATATTTTTATAATTAATTTTAATGAAAGTTTAGAGACTTAGAGGTTCCATTCATTCATTGATGCACTTTTCTCCTTGTCCACCCCTTCCCCCCAATTCACTCTTTTCTTTGAAAAGTAAAACAAAAATTCTTTCATTGTTATACAATCCCTCCCCCTCAAGTCCACTCCACTGTGCAGCCTTCATTTTGGACTCCTGTCATGAGAATAATACCTAACCATATATCCCATTTAAACAGTTCTCTCCCTCATCTGTTTCAATGCGGTATACATTATTTATTCCTTCTTACTCAGGCTTCCCTCAACACTGATGTCAGTCCTATTTTACAACAGTGGCACTATGCAATATTTGTCCTTCTGTGACTGAGATACTTCACTCAGCATAATGTCTTCCAGGGACACACATTTTGAATAATATTTCATGAGTTCCTTGTTTTTCAGTGCAGCATAGTGTTCCATTCTGTGAATATACCACAGGTTGTCTAGCCATTCGTTTGTTGATGGGCACTTGAGTTGTTTCCAACTATTTGCAATTGTGAACAAAGCCACAATAAACATGGGTGTGCATATATCTGCTTGGGTGGCAATTATGGTTTATTTAGGGTATATTCCCACTAGTGGAATTGTTGGGTCAAATAGTATTTCTATTGAAACTTTTTGAGATCAGGAAAGGACAAAATAGATGAATGAGACCTTCTAAGGATCAAATCCCTATGCACATCCAAAAACTTCTCCAACAGTATAAAAAGGGAAGCCACATCTGGGAAAAAAGTATTTTGTAATGACATGTCAGACAAAGCACTTATATCTAGAATTTATAAAATACTCAAACACCACAACAAGATAAAGGTAAATAATCCAGTTGAAAAATGGGCACAGGATATGAACAGACACTTCACCAAAGAAGACATTCAGATGGCCAACAAACACATGAAAAAATGTTCAAAATCCCTAGCTCTAAGAGAAATGTAAATCAAAACAACTATGAGATATCATCTCACCCCCGTCAGAATTGCAAAATTTACTGTAACAGCAAACATCAAATGCTGGCGAGGTTGCGGGGAAACTGGAACCCTTATTCATTGTTGGTGGGAGTATAAAATGATGCAACCACTATGGAAGGCTGTATGGCACTTTACCAGGTATTTAAAATTCTAATACTTATTGACCAAAGGAATTGAAGATTACAATTCTTGTTAGTTTTAATATGTTTATTATAATAGATAAATGCACATCTGAGTAGCTTTGTTTCTTCTTTCCTCTCCCACAATTATGTTCACTGGACTGTTAGAACAATAGATTCATTTTCAAAACACATGCCCAGCATTACTTTTAAGTTCATTCTTACAGGGTGCATATGGATTTCAATAATTTATACAAACAAGTGAGTTATGCTTAATCACTACAATTTAAAGCTACTTTTCACAGGAATAAAATAGTTATAGGAAAGCACAATGGAAAGCCAAACTTTATACCAAATATTATATGAAAACCCTTGTTCAGGAATTGAAGGAATTACAGATATGTAAATTAGGATTTCTCTCATGGCAGATACTAGAAAATGAGTTGTTTGTTCCCTGCAAGACAGGAGACAACAAGGGGCCCCCTACAAAGAGAGTGTTACTTCCTGAGCTAGAGTTCACCCTGAGGCATCAAGGTTAATAGTTAAGGGTAAACCAAATTCTTGCATGTGTGAACCCCTCCTTCCTGAGTCAAGGGGAAGGTTTTCAATAGAAAGAGATTGGCTTCATTTGCATTGCCTTCTCTTTGTGATTTACTTCCTGGTAATTTTCAATAAAGATACAGAGAAGCTTGGCTTGGGGTCTTCAGTAGAGAACTGCTGGCCCCCCTGTTTTATGCTCTCTGCTTTATCACATTCCTGGCTGTTTGTTTCTTTATTAATAATTATAAAATTATTCCATTCTTTGGGACCCTTAGTCTGCAACAAAGGACCATAGCAACAGTACCTTAAGAAAAAAAAAATAAACAAAAACAATATGGATAAAATCAGATCCAGGATTTTGGAAGAAAAGAAACAAATGGGAAATGAAACTCATTTCTCTGCAAAACAAATTTTTTTATCAGGTCCAAGAGTGAAATCAGCCATTTAATGATATTTTGTACACTGCCCACATGGTTAAAAATCTTATATTTAGACACAGATCACTGGTACTTGCACTGAATTTTTGAAAATTAAAGATTTCTGGATGATAAATTGAGCCCCTATTTTTTTGTTTTTATTACAGCTAATTTTGCGGTTAGATTGACATGTAAGGCTTGCTGTTTTAGCCACTTCAGCATTGATTAGTTTTGGCTATCTAAACTCTGTTACATATCACTTCCTATGGCTTCATGCTACACAACATATTTACAACATAAAGAATACATCTCCAAGAAATCTACACTTCAAGGACTTTACAAATAAATCTTAGGCATTATTTAGAATAACAATTATTGCTTGTAGTTATGTCTTAGGGAATGACATGCTACTTAATGTTATGTTCTTTGTTAAGAATAGAATCACAGGAGAGCAGCTTTGCTTGTGCACTGGAAAGTACTTTAGCTGCTAACTGAAAATTGGCAATTTGAGCTCACCAGTCATTAAGAAAGGTTAGGGGAGCTCTGGTGGCCTAGTGGCAAGAAGCTGCACTGCAATCCCAGAGG
>NW_006399938.1:5702948-5716131 GCF_000299155.1 Elephantulus edwardii | reverse complement strand
CTCTTTGAAGGGCTCCTCTAGTATTTTGTGCGGGGCCAGTAGCCGATACCGATGGAGCCGGGGGCCTGGATGGCGGCTTGGGTGCCGTTGATCCAGGCTCAGGCTGAGGCCCTGGCAGCCCAGGCCCCGGTTGAGGCCCCGGCAGCTGGGGTGGTGGTGGGTAAGGAGGAGGGAAGATAACGTTTTCCTCAGCCCCTCCCTGTAGGATAGGGTAAAGAGGCGGAGAGGGCTTCAGATTCTTTTTTGACCGGAGTTTTTCTGTTGTAGTCGCCATGAGGGTCACTTTCTGTGGAGGAAGAAAAGATTTAAGCCAAGAAGGCGGGTTAGTAAATAAATCCTTCCAGACAGTGATGTAAGGGACCTGGTGAGGGTGTCCACCCTGGGGCTGGAAGACAACTTTCTCCACGGCGGTGATGGTTGGAAGGTCGAAAGTCCCTTCCGGCGGCCATCCTACATCAAAGGTCAGCCATTTTGTGCTGCAGAAAGTGGTTAGTTTCCCTTTGCCAACCTCTACCGACAGATTATGGGCTCGCTCTCTAGCATCCTTAAAATGTCCAAGTACCAGGTCTAGGGGGGTGGAAGTAGTCTGTCCCATTACGTCCGTCAACAGTAAGTAAAGACAAAGACACAGACAGACAAATAACAAGCAAAACAGACAAGTCTTACAGCCTTCTATAAGCAAGGCTCGAAAGCTGAAACCGGTGAAGAGCGGTGTCTTGGAAAAACCTCAACCGCCTCTTCATACAGAAGCCTGGCATGAGGTTCTTTACTCTCACCCAAGCACTCAGATATAGGGCTCAGAACGTCTTCCAAGCCCCCGCAGTTGTGGCCCCCCCAGCGTGTCCGCCTTAGCCACGTTTCACTGCTCCGAATTCAGAAAACAGCACGAACAGTTCAGTACAGAATGAAAACACAGATAGACACACTTACCCGTCTGGCCAGCAGTTCATCCCTCCGGTTAGGGGTCCTTGGGGTCGTGGGGGAATCTTGGCGAGCCCCCAGATGTTGTGCCCCAAATCCAGTTTCCCCCCAAGTCACCAAGGAGCCGACACCGATGCAAGGGCAAGAGGGAATTTATTTCAGATTCGAATCCAGGCCTCGCTCAAACCGTGCTGATAGAGCAGGGAAAATGGCGCGGCCCCGATTCTGGGCTGTCCGGCCTATTTAAAGGGGAAAGCCCGCGAAAACAGGGTGATACAGGATTGGCTGGTTCAAAGGAAGGGCGTGAAAACAGGGTGAAACAGGATTGGCTGATGTTTGGGTGGGGGCTCTTTCCTCCCTTCCCCCACCGCTTTCAGTTTACTGCTCTAGAGGCTTATACATTTTAAAATGACGTATTGGTTACAAAATGGAGTCCCTCACTACAAGTCATGATCAAATTGAGGACACCTTACAAGTCATTAAGAGATAGTTAGTTCTTATAATAAATACAGCCTTGGAAACTTTATGAGGCAGTTCTGTTTTATCAAATAGCATCTTCATAAGTCAGATTGATTCTATGGCAATGGTAGCTTAGTGTTAAGGAGTTTCATTTTCAACCCAAAGGCAGGTGGTTTGAATCCACTAGCAGCTTCATTTTTCTGAGAGAAAGAAGAACAATCTCTTCTCTTGTTAATTATAGCCTGTGGAGGGTCAGCTATGAGTCAGTTCTGAATCAGTGGTAAAATAAAACCAAACCCAATAAAAGGAATAGTCTCTTGATTCATTGTTTTGTTTTATACGTTTTTATAGTTTTAAGGTTCTCCCACTGCTTCCAACGTGGGTCGCAGAAGCTCAGTGGAAGGCAGTTTCAGATACTTCAGATATACTTTTTGTATATGTCATCTCATTGTCTTTTAGCTTACATGGTTTCTGCTGAGAAATCAGAGCTTAATATAATTGTTTCCCTTTCGTAGGTGAGTCTTTGTTTTTCTCATGCTGCTTTTAGAAGTCTGTCCTTGTATTTTAATTTGGAGACTTTGATTATGATATTTATTAATGTTTTTCTTTTTGTGTCTAGTCACTTGGCATTCGCTGCGCTTCTTGGATATGGGTTTTCCCATTTTTCAAAATACCTGAGAAGTTTTCTTCTAGTACTTCTTCCACTATTTTCTCTGTAATTTCCCTGTCACTCCCTGTTCTGGAATTCCAATTTTATGTATGTTATTCCATTTGATGTCATCCCACATGATTGTAATGGGTTCTTCACTTTCCTTATATCTCATCTCTGATTTTTCTTAAAATATGTTTTCAGTGAAGCTCTTATTTTCAAACTCACTGACTCTCTGTTCCATATCTTCAGTTTTACTTTTTTGTGCTCTCAGCCTGTTGAACATTTCCACCATTTCAATCGTAATATTCTGGATTACATTTTCATGCTTTTCTGTTATTACTAGTATTGTTTTGGCTGTACCCTCATTGTCTTGTGATTAATTTTTAAGCTCTTGCACCTCTTTATCTATTCTGTCAATTCTTTTTTTCCTTCCACCTTTTGCATTTTCTTCCATAGCTACTCACATTGCTCCTCATCAATATAGTTCTTCTGGCCTGTTTTCTCCGGGGCATTTGCTTTCTTAATTGTTTCTTCTGTGTTTTGAATTTTCTTCCATACCTGTTCAAGTTGATCCTTATCAATATATTTTTTCTAGACTGTTGTTTCTGGGGTATTTGCCTTCTTAATTGTTTCTTCCATTATTTGCATCTTCTTCTGTAGCTGTTCAGACAACTCCACAACAATGTATTTTTTCTGATTCTCTCTATCTGGGGTATTCATTGGGTCTGCTTTTTTAGGAGATGGGTTACTTTGGTTTTTCATGATAACTGAGGCAGACTGCTGCTTTTTTGACATTATTTGAGTCTTTTCTTGGTAGATGTTAAGTTTTTGTAACTATATAGTGACCAAGAGTGTGGCAGTGTTTTGTAAAGGACCTTTATAATTGTGTTTTCTTCTTAACCCAAGGTCTGCAGAGCTGAGGGTCAAACAGCAGTAATCCACACAAAGCACCTGAATGGAAAGCCAGAAAGCCTTCATTTTCCTTCGAGAACTGGCTCTGCCACTTCACTCGAGCTCCAGCTGTCCCATTCTCTTTTGCTTGAGCTCAAGGGGTCCCACATGGTCCAGCCAAACAGCAGTGATACTCACAAAGTATCTTAATTGGAAAACCAGGAAGTATTGGTTTTCTCTTTAAGAACTGGCTCTACCCCTTCAAATTTCAATTTTTAGCTGTCCACATCAAGTGCATCGTTCTTGGGTGGGTCACTCTCAGGTTTCCAGAGAAATAGTTTTATTCACTATTTTGTAAATGCAAAGTTTTTTTTAGTAGCTCTAGAAGTATTTTTAAGAAGAAGAAAATTTCAGTTAATCACATTTTTAAGTGTAATTGCTTTTTTTTAAGAGGTGAGAACATTTGCTGGTTGGTTATTTTTTGGTAAAACCAGAAATGTGGAATGTTAAAATTGTGGGAGACATTGGATGTCAGTGTAACATACCACAGGGAAATGGGGCAGTTTTTATATCTAATAATACAGATCATACTCAATGACAATTTGGAGTTCACACATTTATGACTTGAACATTTTAAATTTAAGTCTATTTCCCACTTTTTTTAGATACACAAATTACAACATTGTTTAGTAAAATTTCTTCTTAAACATAACCACTTCCTCTTCATGGCTTTATCCATGTCAGAACTGTGTGGATTCTGTAAATCTTTAGTTTTTGTAGTCTGGTTTCCCTAATAACTTTGTTATGTGCTGTAAATGGTTGAAAAGCTGAATGTATAAAGTGTGTGATAGAAAATTGTGAATTAGTGAGACTTAATGATGTGACAGTTTATAAAAAATTGGATTAATACTTATTTTTCATGAATTTTTTTCTCCAAATTTAAAGCTGGAAAGTCACTGGAATTTAGATAAAAATTATAACTCAACGGCTTTTTAGAGTTTTGGTACATACATTGAGAATTGTGTACAGGTTGTTCATAATGTCTCTGTATTGACCCTTAAAACAACTGCTAAACTAAGGTGCATCTGATACAGGCCATAGTCTTCGCAACCACCTGTTATGCATCAGAGAGTTGGACAATGACCAAGGAGGACAGAAGGAGAACTGATGCCTTTGAGCTGTGGGGCTGGAGAAGAGTATTGAGAATACCATGGACTGCTAGGAAAACAAATAGATTTGTCCTGGAGAGGGTTAAACCGGGTGGCTCCTTGGAGGCAAGGATTCTGAGGCTCCGTCTAACTTACTTTGGACATGTAGTGAGGAGAGACCGGTCCTTAGAGAGGGACATCATGCTTGGGAGGGTGGAGGGACGGCGCAGGAGAGGACGGCCCTCTATGAGGTGGATTGATTCAGTGACTGGGATAATTGGGATGGGAGTGTCAGAGACAGTGCAATAGGCACAGGACAGAGTGGAGTTTGGGGCTGTTGTACATAGGGTCGCTATGAGTCGCAGGCGACTCGACGGCACATAACAACAACAACAACAACAAAATACTAACTATGAAATGATTTTTTTTTTACCTATTTAGTCATTTTAGGGTGGATCTTGAGGATGACATTTGAAAAAGAGTTGACTTCTACATACTTGAGAAAATATACTTGATTTTTATATTATACCAAGAGATGGAAAATGAATTTACAATTACTAGTTATCTACAGTGAATTGCAAATGAGCAGGGGAGTATGAGAGACTTTGCCCTTATGTATAATAAGGAAGTATAAAGCATATTATTTTCAATTTTAGTTTTTCTTACAGAGGCAAGTGAGCATTGTATTAATTATGTTATAGTTGAATTAATTATTTAGTTGATTAGTGCATTGATTCTAACAGGGAAGATAAAACAAACACAGGTAAACCTTGAACATTGAGAGAATTAAGAGTAGATCTGCTCAGCGTCTGTGTGGGGGCCCTGGAGGCCTAATTGTAAGGAGCTACACTGCCAACCCAAAGGTTTAAATCTACCAGCTGCTTCATGTAATAAAAATGTCAAATCTCCTCCTGTGTCATTTATTGCCTCTGAAAACCCACTGGAGGGTCAGCTATGGATTGGTTCTGATTCGCTGGTACAAAACTGTGACAATAACAACCTATCCACAGGGAGCTCTGGTAGCACAGTCCACAGGGAGTTGGGCTACTAACACACAGGTCATGACCCTCTCTCTGTTGACTAATCTCCCCCACTTTGATTTATGGTGTCCTGCAAACACTCTGGAGGGTCAGTCATGAATTGCTTCTAACTCAACAGCAATGTGTGATCCAATGTACAGTCAAAAGTCCATGTGTATTGTGAATCATACTGCAATAAATATGGGTGTGAATACATCTATTTGTTACTTATCACATTTTTCTTTGAGGTAACTTCTGTGAGGTAGTAGTGAGATAGCTGGATTTCTATTTTAAGTTTTCTGAGAAAGGGCCAAACTGCCTTCCAAGGGTCATGGAGGACAGAGTAGGATGTTTTGTCTTTTTAAAATGGAAGTAGCCAGGATTCTGAAGCTTCATCTGACATACTTTGGGCATGTTGCAAGGAGGGACTGGTCCTTGGAGAGGGACATCATGTTTGGGAGAGTGGAGGGATGGCGCAGGAGAGGAAGACCCTCAATGAGATGGATCAATTTTGTGACTGAAGTGGTGGGAATGAATGCATTTGAGATGGCGAGGTTGGCACAGGATAGAACGGCATTTAGGGCCGTTGTACATAGGGTCACTATAAGTCACAAACAACTCAATGGCACATAACAACAACAACAACAACAACAACAACAACAAGAAGCCTTAGCATAAGTGATTTTTTATTCCGTATTACCCAATTGTGCTATTTCTTTTAATCTGGGAAATAACTAATCCTCCTACCTTCATTCATAATTCGTAAGATTAGTAGAAGATTAATTACAAGAAGAGGGAATTTAACAGTGTTCCCAATGTTTTATCTGATGTGGGTGAAGCAGGCTGGTGTTGCAGAGACTAATGAGATGGACCAGGCACAGCTGTGCCCCAGAAGAGCAAATGTCCCCAGAGAGAGCTACTTTGAGCTCCCGTGAGCTTAATTAGGCCTCTCCAGGAAGGGGCTTGTACCTCACCCTAATCCTGTCTCCTTAATACAATAAACACCTCATCACAAAATAAAAATAAACAGTTCATCAATAGCCAGGAAAGATATTTTGAACAATAAACCTTTGACATGACACTACTAAAGGCAGGAACAGTAATGAAGGATAAATATAGAATAGTAATTTAAGATGGATCAGTTGCCAAGATCTAGGTTTATGTAAATTCTTTTGCATTTTCATAACTAACAAACACATTAACAACTTCCAAACAACACATGCACACAAACACACAGAAACAAAGCCTAATGAAATAATGTCCAGATTCCTTTCATGGACCTTTTCCTTAAAACCTAGCACAAGAACACCTGATTCTCTGTGCTCAGATTTTTCTGTGGATCTGTACGGTACATGCGTTCCAACATTGTAGCAGCCTGTGTCATTTCATTCTTGTCATAATTATCCTACTTATTATTATCCGGATTTCCGTCATAGCTGTATATTTGTAGCATTCATGATATCAAATGTGCTAGGTCACTAAGTATACAGAAAGGCTGGTTTGGAAACTCAGGTTACAAAAAGTGATGGGCTAAAATAAACATAAAAATACTGTATTTTTTAAATTGACTTATTGATGTCATTCCTTGACCCATGAACATTACACATATAATTCATGCAGAACTGTAACCATATTTTAAGCTACTCACAAATGATCCACACAGTTAGGGGTCATAACAAACTGTGGCTGACTCTGAGAAGAATGGGAATCCCAGAATACTTTATTGCGCTAATGCAAAACCTATACTTGGACCAGGAGGCAATCGTCAGAGCAAAGCAAGTAAACACTGCATAGCTCAAAATTGAGATAGGTGTACTCCAGGGATGTGTGTTATCTCCATACCTTTTCAACCTATATGTAGAACAGATTATCTACAAGGTTGGGCTGTATGAGAAGTATGGCATCAGGATTGGTGGAAGATTTATCAAAAATTTTAGTTATGCAAATGACATAATCCTGCTTGCTGAAACTGAGGAGAACCTGAAGTAACTGCTGCAGAAGGTCAAGGACTTCAGCTTTCAATATGGATTGAGGCTCAATATCAAGAAGACAAAGATTCTCACCACTGGGCTGATTGGCAGCATCAGGATGGATGGTGAAGAGACTGAAACTGTTCACAGCTTTAGTTTGCTTGGCTCCATAGTCAACACTCTTGGCACCAGTAGCCAGGAAATTAAAAGACATATTGCGATGGGAAAATCTGCTGCTAGGGACCTCTCTAAAGTACTGAAGAGCAATGGTGTCTTGCTGGAGACTAAGGTGAGCCTGATACAGGCCATGGTCTTTGCAATCACTTGCTATGTGTTGGAGAGTTGGACAATGACTAGAGAGGATAGGAGAATTGTTGTCTTTGAGCTGTGGTGTTGCAAAAGAGTATTGAATATACCAAGGACTGCTAAGAATATAAACAGGTTTCGTCCTGGAGAGGGTTAAACCAGGCTGCTCGTTGGAGCAAAGATTCTGAAGCTTCATCTGACTTAGTTTTGAGATGTTACAAGGAAGGACAAATCCTTGGAGCAAGATGTCATACTTGGGAGGGTGGAGGAACAGTGCAGGAGAGAAAGTCCCTCTTATGTAAGGTAGATTGATTCAGTGACTGGGGTTATGAGGGTAGGTATGTCAGAGACAGTGAGTTTGGCACAGGATAGAGCAGGATTTAGGGATGTTGTACATAGAGTGAGTCGCAGGTGATTCAATTGCACATAACAACAATAACAACACTCACAGCTGATCAGTTTCCTGTAATATAAAGTTGAAATCTGTAGATCCTTGTTTAACCCACTGTTTTGGAGTCCGTTCTGACTCTTGGCAACATTCCATCGAGTTCTGTGTCTCTAAATCTCTAATGAAGGAGACTGCTTGTTTTTGTCCTGACCGATGGATTCTAACGAAATAGAAATAGAAATAGAGATAGAGATAGAAATAGAAATAGAAATGGAAATATTATAAATATAAATAAATAGTATAAGAAGTATAAGTATAAAAGTATAACTAACTATAACTATAGCTATAACTATAACATAACTGTAACTATGTAACTATAAATAATATAAATATAAATATAAAACACTAAGGTCCTAAGCCACTAAGATGTTGTATTCTTATCTAGATAATTTGTTTTTTAAGTTTTATTGTGTTGTTGGGACTCCACATCTCAGTGGAATGTCAAGTTTCAGAATGTTTATATATATGTATATACATATATTTTATATATATACATATATTTTATATATATCTATATCTATATATATATTCCTGTTGTTGTTGATTGCCATCGAGTCAAGAAATATAGCGACATAGTGAGCCTTTGAACAAAAGTCCTAAAGTCTTTCTATAACTACCAACATAGTTTCCAGAGGCATGTTGTTTAGGAAGTGGATGCCACTCCATCTGTTTCTAAAATGTTGATTCCTCTCAGTTTTTCTTGTTTAAATGGTCCCAAGTTCTCTGCTTCAGCTGCTTCTATATTACAAATTCCATAAACTACAAAGTACGTATTCCTGACTGTGCTGTGTCATTTAAGATTCCAATAAGAGCAAAGATGTTAAAACTTTTCTGAAACCTGCCTCATTCAAACAGTGGTGAAAGGAAACGGAAACTTAAATGCTCAGGAGAGAAACGAAACTGAATTCCTTTCCTGGTATAAGTAGGTTTGAGTCACAGTCAGGGAGCGCTCCCTGCCCCTTCTCCTTTGCTCCCTGCAAGTGGCGACAGCAGAGTTCAGGCTACCCAGTGGCTGCAAATACAGGTCTGCAGCTGTGACTAAGGGCCTGCCAGGCTGCGGTATGTGCTGTTGAGCCTAGTTGCTCGGGGATGGAGGGCTTTAAATAGTGCAGGTTGAGGGGTTTAGAGCAGAGCTGTTCCTCAGGAAACTATGTATGGTTTTATGTGGATATGCCAGACTGGGAGGTAGTTGCACAGAGGTTCTTGAACCCGCTGAGCTACAAGGAGCTGGTACGCCCATGGCAACTGGGGTGCAAATGCAGCTGGATAGGGATCCCTGTTGATGTCAGAAATGAGGGAGGGCAGATGAAAGGTACACTCAGTTGCGACCTCATCAAAATTTGAAGGAGATGGCCATTCAATTTTAAGATTAGCTGTTCACTTCCCCAGAGAAAGACAAGAGTTACCACTTCAGTGCCACAAGGACAAATTTTGTATAAAATCATTATTATAGAATGAGTTTGAGGATCCGAGGGTGGGGGAGTGGAAGCAGAGGAATGAGGATATGTGCATGGGGAACTAATCATGGGGTTGTGCAGTTTGATGAGCAGTGAAGGATATTTGAAGAATCTGGTGGGAAAAACAATGCATTCGAATTTTGTAAATGAACTAGTGTAATAAAAATAAAGTTTCCACCTGTAAAAACTACAGCTTTGGAAATTTTTGGCATTTGGGAAATTTCTGACCAAAAGTCAGAATCAACACTACGGCAATGAGTTATTTGCTTTGTTTATCAAGAAAGAAGTTGTTCTGGTGGCACAGTGGTTAAATGGTTAAGAACTCCTAGCCCTCTAGAAGGAAAATGAGGAGTCTGTTTCCCTAAGGACTTACAGGTGGGCTAGTTCTTGTGGTTTTTGGTATTATCTACCATTGAGTCAGTACCGAAATCACAAGGGAGGAGATTTTTCAACTTTCTCCCATAGAGCTATGTACCTTTGTACACCAACTGTGTACCTTTGCATTGGCAGCGCAAGGTACTACTAAGTCATCATCTGCTGTGTAGCAATTGATTTTTCCTTTCTTCAAGAAGGTGTTGTGGGGGGTGAGGAGCCTTGGGAATTAGGGATATTGAGGAGAATCAGAGCTGAGCTCAGCCAATGAAGCCTAAATATTGTCGCCACCAGAAAGGTGGCCTCCTCTTGCCTTGAAAACTCAACCTCTGATTCTCAGCAATTCATTGCCATTAATTGTTGACACTTCCGAGGCTATAAATCACATAGGAGAAGATTGCTCATCTTCCTCTATTTCTGTACCCTACCCTCAACCCCTCCAACGTCACTAGCCTTCCGTGAGACTAAAGGTGCTGCTTTTATGTTAGCAGGCCAACTTCTATGGACTATGCCATCAGAACTTACTTGGCCTGAAGGGAGAGCATTTTCTAAAAGAAGCATTTCTCATTTTCCCAGAAAGGACCACCCTTTAAAAAATATCTTGTGTTGAAGGCCTGCTGTGCTTTTCATTTTACTCCCTCCCTCACCAGGCCTAGCTTCCCTTCATAAGCCAGTGTCTACAATTCCCTCTATTGTAGCTGAAAATATATTTATAAGTGGCAATAAAGACTAAATTGTTTAGTAACAAACAAACAAATATATCTTATGTCTGTGAAGACGCATTTAAAGAATAATTTATTACCCAATTTTCCATGATCCTATCTCACCCTGGAATCTTAGTTTTCCCCTCTTAAAATTGTTGGATGACTAGCTGACCCAGTCGTCCATTTTTGAATTTTAGAATTTTTTCCTTTCTTACCCTTCTCACCCTCTTGGCTTTTTTCTTCAGTCTTCTCTATTTCTTGGATGTTAAATGATCAGATTGCCAAATTGGAATTTACTGTGCTTATTTTGTTGTTTTGTCTACTGATTTTTTACCCTTAAAATTATGTTTTTAAGATTTATAGGCTCTTTATTTAATTTCATATTTTTATTTATTTCTTTTGCTCCTGGTTGTTTGCTATTATTTTATTAGGTAGTACTAGTCATTATTCTTTGAGTTATTGGAGAAGTCTAACCTTGTTTTTAAAGAATCCTTCTATCTCTGAATAATTTATTTAGTTCATCTGCTTGTTGTATTTTTGCATGTTGTTGTGTGCCAGTGAGTCTGAAGGGGTTCATAGCTAAACCCAACAGCAGGTTTTCAGAGGCAGTTAAGGTAGATTCTAACTTGTGTGCTTTTGGGATTGCAGTGCAGCTTCTTACCATGTATAAAGTATTTTGTTCATCATTAAGCACTGCACTTTCTTCATTCAACATATGCTTCCTTAAGGAGGGAAGGAGTGTGTTGCATACATTACTGAAAGTACAATGCTTACAGAATGCTCTATATATTTTTGAGGAAAGGTATTTTCTAAGTATTGGGGCATAGTGACTGCTAAGTGAAAGGCCAGCAGTTCATTTGTATGTAAAGACGGTACTGTGATCTTTGGTTAAGATTAACAAACTCAGAATTGCTAGGGAGAATTATGATGAACTGAAATCAACTTGAAGGCAGAGTGCTTGCTTTTTAAAGTTTTATTTTCCCATGATGTTCTTGGTTCTGTCAAGCAAGGTTATTTGTGCTTACTTAATTATTTTCAGTCAAGTGGAAACAAACTCACAACTGACTGTTGGGTTTCTGAGGCTACATATCTTTGGTAATAAAATTATCTGTCATTGAAAAAAACCTTTTTTTACATCACTATGATTTCTATTTTATTTTTAAAACTTAATATGATTTTAATTAAATTTTACAAAACACATTAATATTCCATTCTACCATTTATACGTATTCTGGTTTTAAAAAAATTTTCTTTTATACTGATTTATTTACAAATTATTAATACATTGTTTTGCACACCAGATCTTTCCCATTTCCTTCACACCCCACCTCTACTCATGACATTGTGAGATCTTATGATTAACACCCTCCCATCTATCTCCACCTCTCTGCTTCCACCCTCCCTCCACCTTGGATCCTTATATTTGTTCCACAATAATGGTCTTATATAGCATTTATCTTTATGGGACTGAGTTAGTTCATTCAATATAATGTTTTCCAGTTCCTCCAAACTTAGATAATAATTTATAAAATCATTGTTCCTGCATGCTGTGTAGTATTCCATTGTGTGAATGTGCCATAATTTCTCAATCCAATTCAATTGTGTTTGGCCAGCTAGGCTGTTTCCATATTCTTGCCGTGGTGAATTATGCTGCTAAAAACATTGGTGTGCCTCAGTTCTTGTTCTCTTGGGATATATTCCAAACAGTGGAATAGCTGGTTCATAAGAGATTTCTATATTCAGCTTTTATGAGGAAGCACCAAAGTGCCTTCCAGAATGGTTGTACCATTTTACAATCCTACCAATAATGTATAAGAATTCCTATCTCACCACATCCTCTCCAACATTTATTACTCTTTATCTTGTTAAACTTTGCCACTGCTACTAGAGTGAGATGGTATCTCATCATGGTTTTGATTTGCATCTCTCTAATTTCCAGTGATTTTGAGCATTTCTTCATTTGCCCTATGGCTGTCCTAATATCATCCTCTGTGAAAAGTCTCTCCCTTTCTTTTCCTCATTTTAATTGTGTTATCTGTGTTTTTCTTATGGAGGCTCTTGTAGGATTCTTTAAATTTTTGTTATGAAACCCTTGCAGCATCATTATCGATGGTTAATGTTAGGTTAGGTTAGGTTAGGTTAGTGGACTTAAAGAAGAAATCAGAGAGAACGAGAGAAAGCTTAATGCAGCTTTATTAAAGGGGAGTGGGGGTGGAAGGGGAGCTCCTGGGTGAGTTCCTCATCCTGGATTTGCAGAATGGGAAGTCACACTGTGAACTTACTGGGGAGGATTTTTATAAACAGAGTCTTTAGGGAGGGACATTCCATTCTGATTTATGAGCCACCTGCTAGTTTAGCCAGGCAGGCAAGGCCTTTTGCCTTCTTATCTGAAGCAGGCAAGGCCATCAACATTTGAGTTCTGAATTCTTCATTCTTCTCTTTGGCCTTCTTTGCCCAGACTAACAGTGAAGAGATTGAGATTGCTAACTTGGCTTTTAGTTTTCTTGGCTCTACAATGAACACTCTTGGTACCAGCATCCAGGAAATAAAGAGACAAAATGCATTGGGAAACTGGGCTGTCAGGGACCTCTGCAGAGTACTGAAGAGCTGTGACATCAGCCTAGAGACTAAGAGGTGCCTCATCCAGGCCATAGTCTTCACAATTGCTTGCTATGCATTGGAGAGCTTGACAATGACTAGGGGTGATAGAAAGTGTGGCTGGTAAAGAATGTTGAACATACCATGGACTGCTAGGAGAACAAACAGGTTCATCCTAGAGAGGTTGAGATGAGATTGCTCCTTTTTTTTTTTTTTAAATTTAGGCTGTTTATTTTTC
>NW_006399938.1:5689083-5702718 GCF_000299155.1 Elephantulus edwardii | reverse complement strand
GTAAACATATTTCATCCAGTTTTTCTCAGTCATACCCCCACCCCAATGCCAGCCTCATTCTACAACAGTGGCACCATTATAGCATTTGTCCCTTTGTGACTGAGATACCTCACTCAGCATAATGTCCTCCAGGGTCACCCATTTTGAATAATATTGCATGAGGCAAGGATTCTGAAGCTTTGTGGACCTGCTGCAAGGAGGGACCAGTCCCTTGGAGAGGGACATCATGCTTGGGAGAATGAAGGGATGGCACAGGAGAGGAAGACCCTCAGTCACTTGATTCAGTCACTAAGGAAATGAGAGTAAGTGTGTCAGAGACAATAAGTTTTGGCAAAGGATAGTGGAGGGTTTAGGGCTCTAGTACATAGGGTTGCTATGTGTCGCAAGTGACTCTATGGCACATAGCAACAATAACAAGTTTTCATTGTTACGGAAAATATTTTTTATATGCCCAGGGATTTACTCTCAAGTCTCTTATTCAACTTGAGATGATTTTTGTGTTTGGTGTGAGATGTGGATCCTGTTTAAGCTTTCTGCAGGTCACAGTTCAGTTTTACCAGCCCCATTTGTCGAAGAGGTTATTATTTCCCCTTTTGATAGGTTTTATTTCTTTGATTTGTTGAGACTTGCTTTGTGTCCTAATATGTGATTGATTTTGGAGAATGTACCATGTGCACTTGAGAATAAAGTGAATTGAGTTTTAATTGGATGCAGTACACTGAATACATTCACAAGTTCAATTAGGCTGATTATATAGTTTAGATATTCTTCATTTTTGCTAAGTTTGGTGTTTTGGTTTTTTTTTTAACCTATCCTTTGGTGATTGTTCTGAGTTAAAATCTACTATTACAACTACTACTGTGGTGCTATTTCTTTCTCCAATTCTGTTAACTGTTGTTTTATGTATTTTGTAGGTCTATCATTCAATTCATAAGTGGTGACCAAGATTATGTTTTCTTGATCTATTGTTCCTTTAGTCAACATACAATGCCCTTCCTTACCTTTAATGGTGATTTTCATTTTGATGCCAATTTTATTATCAGAGATCAGTATTGCCACTCCTGCTTTTTGGAGTTTGCCATTTTCTTGGTATAAATTTTTCCTGCCTTTGATTTTGAGACTCTTTCTCTCATCTTTAGGTTTGTCTCTTGTAGGTAATATATTATGGGCTTTGTTTTTTAGCCATTTTTCTAGTCTTTTTCTTTTTGTTGACACATTAAGTCACTTTACATTAAGTGTGATTATCGTTAGGCCAGGTTTTACTGTTGTCATTTTGTTGTATTTCTTTTTCTGTTGTTTCTGATTACTATGGTCCAACTGCTTTCCTTTGGGATTTCCATGTAATTTAAAATTTCTTGTAGTTTTGGTCTTGTTTTCACTGATTTGTTTAAGTTCCTTCTTTTCTGCAAAGTATCTAATTTCTCCTTCTTATTTGATGGAGAGCTTTACTGGATATAGGATCCTTGGCTGACAATTGTTTTCTTTCAACTTTCTGTGTATGACATCCCATTGTCTTCTAGCTTGCATGGTTTCTGCTAAGAAATCAGAATATAATCTAATTGTTTCCCTTCCGTTTTGTAGGTGACTCTTGTTTTCCTCTTGCTGCTTTTAGAATTCTATCCTTATCTTTTAATTTGGAGCATTAACTATGATATGTATTGATGTTTTTCTTTTTGGGTCTAGTCTATTAGGTGTTTGCTGTCCTTCTTGAATGTGGATTTACTTGTTCTTCCAAATACCTGGAAAGTTTTCTTCTAACACTTCTTCTTCAGTTTTCTCAGTGATTTTCCTTATTCCCATGTTCTTGAATAACATTCACGTATATGTTGTTCCCTTTGAAGTAATCATGTCACATGATTCTAATGTTTTCTTCCTTTTCTTTACATCTCATCTCTGATTTTTTCTTCTAGTATATTTCCAGTGAGGCTCTTGTCTTTCAGCTCAATGATACTCCGTTCCATCTCTTCAATTGTACTTTTTTTGTCTTACCAGCACATTGGACACTTCTGCCATTTTGGTCTTAATATTCTGGATTGCATTTTTATGCTTTTAAGTTATTTCTTGTACTGTATTGTCTGTACCATCTTTGACTTGTGACCATTTTTAAAGTTCTTGTACCTCTTTATCTATACTACCAATTCTTTCTTCCATCTTTTGCATTTTTCCCCCCTTGTAAGTATTCAAAATGCTCGTCCTCAAAATATTTCTTCTAGATTTTTGTCTCTGGGTTATTTGCTCTCTTAATTGTTTCTTCCATCATTTGCATCTTCTTCTGTAGCTGCTCAAATAACTCCATATCAACATATTCTTTTCTTGTTCTCTCTATCTGAGGTATTCTTTGGGTCTGTTTTTTAGGAGAAGGATTATTTTGTTTTTCATGATTAATGAAGCAGATTCCTGCTTTCTTAACATTATGTGAGTCTTTTCTTAGTTGATGTTAGGTCATTGAAACTATACAGTGACTCAGAGTATGGGAATGTTTTGTTAAGGACCTGTGTATTTTTGTTCCCTGTGAGCTGAGGGCCTGAAAGCAGTGTGTCCCTAAAAGTACCTGAGTGAAAGACCGTTTTTTCCCTTTTAGAACTGGTGTCTCTGCCTTGCTGAAGCTGTCCTGATTCCTTCCACTTGAGCCTAAGGGGTCCTACATGGTGTAACTAAACAGCAGTATTTTCCCAAAAGTACCTGAACGGGAAACCAGGAAGTCTATTGTTCCCTTACAGAACTGGTTCCTCCACCTTGCTCAATTTATCCTGGTTCTTCCTGCTTGAGCTTAAGGGGTTCTGCATGGTGTAGTAAAACAGCAGTGTTTCCCCCAAAGTCCTGCGGGTGGAGCACATCTTCCTGTAATGCATGCTGTGCAGCCAAAATTACCCATCTTTATACTATAGAGCCACCAGTGGATTTGAACTGTAAGGGTTTTCTGATATATTGTATAGCTCATCAGGGGTTAAACCGTGCTATCTTTTGTTTATTCTATAGCCAGTATCTACTATATATTGTATTTATTTAATATAAGCTATATTTATTGTTAGAAGATGTTGAGTTTAGTATGTATGACTCTTAGTGATCTTGTGAACAACAAATATGAACCATGTCCTGTAATGTGCCATCTTCAACATCTCTGACATACTTGAGCCCATTGCTACTGTCACCCTATCAATCCATATCATTGAAAATCTCCCTTTTCCTTCTGACCCTTCATATTTCCTACCATGATGTCTTTTTCCAAGAAATAGCCTCTCCTAACAACATATCCAAAGTGTGTGATATGAAGCTTCACGATTGTCATTGTCATTGCCTAATACATAGAAGGTACAAATGGTTTTCATCAACTGCCAAACTAAAGATTTTTGTTGATACCAAGCAAGATATGTCCTTGAGATCAACTTCTGTTAGGTTACAATCAACTAAGAAAGCTCATTGGAGCAGTTCTCTCCATGGTGTCACCATGAATTAGTTTCAAGTCAGTAATACCATAGCTACAACATTTTGATTACTACTTGGTGGTCATTCAATATATATTTGTTGAAAGAGTAAATTATTGTTAAAACTTTTTCTTCTTTTATTTCAGGTTTGCAGGTTTTATTAGTAGCTGCCCAAGAAAGAGAAATTTGCTGGTTTTATTTTTTACCAATTCTATTTAGAAGCACATAGTGCAGCAAGAATGGGTAATGTTCAAGTTTTCAATTTCATTGGTTGTTAAAAAATGATCCTGTAAACGGTAGTGATTTATTATAATTAAAATAAATGTATTACCACTTTCTCTTTCTCAAGTGACAACTTCATTACAGAGGGTGGGTTTTTTAAAATAACCTACTTTCTATTTCTTCTTCTGTTTAGAAAAATACAAAATGTTTTTAGAGGAGATGTCACAGTTTATTATGGAGGAAATACCAAAAGCTGAGTGAGTATTATGGCAGCTACACAATCCTGCAGCTGTTGCCAATCATCCAACTCACAGTGACCTTTCACTGGATTTCTGAGGCTGTAAATACTGACAACAGGAAATTGCCACCTTTTGTCCTAGATGCTGGTGCAGTCAAATTGTAAACCTTTAGCAGCTCTTATGCACTATGTGGTAATAAAGAATGTTAAGTTTGAAATAACCTTCTCTGTATATTTATTGTACCTTAAAGTTATATTCTCTTTTACAACATAGTACCTTGGACTCCCAACGTAGAGTCATGTGGAAACAATCTTCTTTTCCTTACTTTATTTTTTCTAAAATGTTGACAGAACCCACCACTCATTCCATGGAAGAAAGATGGGTAATCTCTTATAAAGGTTTACAGCTTTGGAAACCCAGTGGTGGTTCACTGTAAATTTTAGCCAACTTGATGTTAGTGAGTTTGCTTGTTTTATCAGTGACTATATTACTTTACCAAAAAAATGAAGTTTATGAAGAAGATTCCGTATCCATAAGTCCTCCTGGGGTGTGTATGTATATCTCTCAATGATTAACATGTTCATTGGCAAACTGTATGATTGGAGATTAGAGTCTGCTCAGAGTTGCCTGGGAAAGAGTCCTGATAGTTTAAATTTTAAAAATCAGTTATTGAAAACTCCATGTAACAGAGTTCAAATCTGGAACACACAGAGAATCATGAGTTAAATTAAACTGACATCAAGTGGTGACTAGTTTTATTTACAGGATACAAATATTAGTGTCAGATAATTGGCCTTGGATAATTTACTTTTGCTAGGAAGTGCTATTTCTTGGATAAGGACATGATGCTAACTAAGAAGAGTGGAAGGTTGGTGAAGGAAAGGAAGACCCTCAATCAGATGACTGACACAGCGATTGCCACAATGGGATACTGTGTGTCAAGAAGTGTAAGGATGGCGCAGGATAGAACAGGGTTCAGACCTTTCGTTCAGAGGGTTGTTATCAGTCATACTTGACTTGATAGCAACTGACAAAACAAGTCAAAATTCACCTGTTTAAAATGATAATAGTCTTGCCTCCTTCCTATGAATAATGTTGTGCATATGAATATATTTAAAATGCCTTAATGTAGGGTCTGCTGTAAAACAATTTCATGATAAATTCAAGTTGTTGACCATAATAATGGGATAATAATAACAATTCTATTGTTTTATTGGGCATTATTTAATCTACATGTGGTTTTTGTCATTCGATTTTAGATATTCCAGTATATTTAATGATTTTGTTGAATCTGAATTCTTTCTGATTGATGGAGATTCATTAATTATTACATGCCTTTGTGAGAAATCATTAAGCCTGGGACAGAATCTCCACTTCTTCTATCTAGTAGAACGCTATCTAATGGATCTTGCAAGTAAAGGAGGACAGTTTGTCATTGTTTTCTTCAAGGTAATAAATAACTAACCATTAAAAGCATAATTATTTTCTGTGATATAAGAACTAAATTTAGGTATGCTAACTTAGAATAATATTTTTCTTATTTTAAGTATATCTATATAAAAGTAAAATACAGTCAGAGAGTAGAAAAAAAGTGTTCAACGTTCTCGTATTCAGAGATTTTTAAGCTCAGCATTTCTTAAGCTGAAGGGGCTAAAAAACAAATTCAAGCCACGGGTAGCAATACTTAAAGATACTTTGGGTAGAATGTCAAATGATCTAGGAAGTATCAAGAGAAGATGGAAGGAATACACAGAGTCACTGTATCAGAAGGAATTGGCTGACACAGAAGAATTTCATGAAAAGATATATAAGCAAGAGCCTATGGTGATGAAGGAGGAAGTTCAAATTGCTCTAAGGAACTGGCAAAAAACAAGGCTCCAGGAGTTGACGGCATACCAATTGAAGTATTTCAACAGACAGACACTGCCCTGAATGTGCTTACTAAGTTGTGCCAAGAAATCTGGAGAATAGCCAGCTGGCCCACTGACTGGAAAAGATCAATATTTGTTCCCAATCCAAAGAAAGGTGACCCAACAGAGTGTGGAAATAGTCGAACAATATCATTAATATCACATGTAAGCAAGATTTGGCTGAAAATTATCCAAAAATGTTTGGAACAATATGTCAACAGAGAACGGCCAGATGTGCAGGCTGGATTTAGAAGAGGTCGTGGTACTAGGGATATTATAGCTAATGTCAGATGGATCTTGGCAGAAAGCAAAGAATACCAGAAGAATGTCTATCTGTGCTTCATTGACTATGCAAAGGTTTTTGACTGTGTGGATCACAGCAAGCTATGGCTGACTCTGAGAAGAATGGGAATCCCAGAACATTTGACTGTGCTAATGTGAAACCTGTGCTTGGACCAAGAGACAGTCATCAGAACAGAGCAAGGAGGCACTGCATGGTTCAAAATCAAGAAGGGGATTTGTCAGGGATGTATTCTGTCTCCATACCTTTTCGGTCTGTATGCAGAACAGATCAACCGAGACGCTGGGCTGTACGAAGAGGAATGTGGCATCAGGATTGGTGGAAGAGTCATCAACAACCTGCATTATGCAAATGACACAACCCTGATTTCTGAAACTGAGGAGGACCTGAAGCGCTTGCTGCCGAAGATCAAGGACTGCAGCCTCCTATATGGATTGAAGCTCAACATCAAGAAAACCAAGCTTCTCACCACTGGGGCAGTTGGCAGCATCAGTATCGGATGGCAAAGAGATTGAGATAGTTAACAGTTTTAATTTGCTTGGCTCCACAATCAACACTCTTGGTAACAGCAGCCAGGAAGTCAAGAGATGAATTGCATTGGAAAAGTCGGCTGTGAGGGACCTCTCAAGAGTATTGAAGAGCAACGACGTCAGGCTGGAGACTAAGGTGTGCCTAATCCGGGCTATAGTCTTCCCAATTATGTGCTATGCATCAGAGAGTTGTACAGTGAATAGGGTTGATAGAAAGAGAATTGATGTCTTTGACCCTTGGTGCTGGAGAAGAGTGTTGAATATACCATGGACTGCTAGGAGAACAAACAGGTTAGTCCTGGAGAAGGTGAAGCTGGAATGCTCCTTGGAGTCAAGGATTCTGAAGCTTCATCTGACATACTTTGGGCATATTGCAATGAGGTACTGGTCCTTGGAGAGGGACATCATGTTTGGCAGAGTGGAGGGGCGGCAAAGGAGAGAAAGACCTTCATGAGATGGCTCGAATCTGTGACAGGAGAGGTAGGAATAAGGGCGTTTGAGATGGCTAGGTTTGCACAAGATTAGTCGCAAACGACTCGATGGCACATAACAACAACAACAACAACAACAGCAATGACTGAGTGACAGTGTAACAGCATACAAATGATCATCACGTTAAGAAGAGTCTAGTTCATCTGTGGATTCTAGTTTTTAATTCTGAAAATTATTTTTATCTTCAAAACAAAAGAGTGAAATTTATTTGAGCCCAAAGGAATTTGCATACTCTTTAGCCACCTTCATTGTTTGCTTTATAGTTAAATTCTCAAGAAGATACCATCTTATTTTTCTTTTTTAAATTACAGTATAACTCAATCAAATTTAACCATTCAAATCTGCTTATGTCATTTTATGAACATACCATAGACCAGCAAGAAAACAAATAGTTTTGTCTTAGAGAGGGTTAAACAAAATTTCTTCTTGAAGCCTAGGATTTTGAAGCTCCATCTCACTTTATGCATGTAGCCAGGAGGGACTGGTCCTTGGAGAAGGACATTAGGCTTGGAAGGATGAAGGGACAGCTCAGGAAAGGAAGACCCTGTATGAAATGGACAGTAACTGGGACAATGGGGGTAGGTGTGTTAGACTGGCTCAGAATAGGGGAGGCTTTAGAGCTGTTGTACATAGGGCCTTTATGAGTTGCAGGCGACTCGACAGCACATAATAACAACAACAACAGGGAAACAGAATAAGTGTGTGTGTATGTGTATGTGTGTATAGACATCAATACATACACATAACTGACACACACATATTGACTAATTATGACATATTGGATCACAAGATTGTAAGGGAATAACAAATCTGAAATATGTAGGTCAGGCTGAAGACTATACGTCTCTATAGGGTTTTGTCTTGAGATCCATAAATCAAGTGAAGAGAGAGCACATTCTGCTAAGCTAACTATTTATAGTCTCAAAGTTGCATTCTGCCAAGCTATTGATAGTCTCAAAGTTGCAAACATATTAGAATTACTGTTTTCTACAGATTAATTGATTATCTTAAATTATATTATGGAACAGCATCTAGACTCATAATTTAGTCAAACATCTGGACGTTATAACCTAGCAAAACTGACACATGAAATAACCATCACTGATAAATGTATCTACTACCACACCTTTCTCACTTTATTCATAATTATGAACAATTTATTACTCTTAAAGATTTTGGTAGGTATATTTGAAATCATTTTCTATTCCATATTATTTTGTTTTTTAACATTGTTACTAGTTGTAATCAGTTTTCTAAGACCCAGGACACCAGTCAAATATTTGTGATCTTGTTATGTACTGATGAGTTAGAACTGACCTATAGCTGAGTTGGTGGATTCGAGTCATGCCAGAGCTCTCTTTGTAATTTAGATGAATGAATTAAAGATTTTTTTATCTACTGAGAAAGTCCTCTCTTAATTGAGAAGAGACATGATGACCTGCAGCAATCCTCCCTGAAAAAGAGATAACACCCTCAGAAAATAGAGTTGAAGTCGACTCAAACATAATAGTCTCCTTCTGTGAAATTATGACAACTGTATAAAAGCTTGTGATTCCTCAGGAAGTTGTATATTAAACTTGATATGATCCCAGAATCCCAATGTGTAGTATAACTCAGAAGTGAAAGCAGAAAGACAAATACAACTGTACACACACACACACACACACACACACACACACACACAAGGTTAAAATCGGCTCAATGACACCTAGCAGTGACAACACCTTATTTTTAACTTTTCTGTTCCTTTCCTGTTTGAATTTATGTCAGAGAAGAAAAGCATTAGAGTGGTAAAAGAAAGTGGAAAAAAAAAACCCCACAACAAAACACTTGAGTAGTCTATGCCTGTTATAAAGAACCAAATTTTTTCAATCCAAATCATTCTATTTATTTGTAAATTGGCGACCTAAAGGACCGATTCCTGAGTTGTCCCCTATTCTTTTAGTGCTTTTAATGACATATGTTAATCAAGTAAACTAATAATCTACTAAACAATAACTGTAAATAATTTATTCCTCTCTACCCCACAGGATGCTGAGTATGCATATACCAACTTTCCTGAACTTCTTTCTCTGAGAAGTGCTCTAATTCTTCATCTTCAACAGAATACCACCATTAATGTTCAAACTAAATATTCAGGATGTTTATCTCAAGAGTGGAAATGCTTCTTGGAAGAGACTTGCCCATATTTCCTGATAGTTGCGGATGAAGGCCTGAATGATTCACAGACAAACTTTTTCAACTTTTTAATCCTACACTCTTGGGCAATGAAAATCCAAGTTGTGCTTTCTTCAGAGCAAGTATCTGATGTTCTCCGACTTTATGCATACCTTATTGCAAGCATGGTTAGAAATCAATTATTTTTCATGAAGGTAATATATATCTTAAAAGTCATTTTCTCATGGGATCAGAGGCTAGTAAAAAGTTCATTGGCTTGAATCTACTAGGCTCTTCAGTGGAGAAAGGTTGACTGCCTGCTTCTGTGAAGACTTCTAGCCTTAGAAACTCAATGGAAAAGTTCTACTCTGCTCTGTAGTGTTGGTATGACTCAAAATAGACTTGACATCACTGGGTTTGGCCTTTTCCTTTTATGTTATACCACTAGTGTTTTATATTTGGTGTGCATTAATTTGTTTAAAGGAGGTCTGGTGGCCGAGTGATAAGAAACTGCACTGCAATCCCAAAGACACTTAATTCAAATCTATCCGCTGGTCTTCAGGAGAAGGATGGGCAGTCTTGTTCTGTGGGATTAATTGACTCTGAAAACCAGCTGGAGGGTCAGCTATGGGTTGATTCCAATTTGATGGTACATTACAACAACAATTTGTTTAACCCCTTTATAACAGTCATCCATGGTGCATGCGTTATTATGTTTTGTTTCACAGATGAAGAAATGGGTACTTTTATATATTATTTTCCTTTTGAGCAGGAATAAATAACAGATAATTTATTCAGAAAGAGGAAATCTGACTCCAGATCTTTTTAATTTCTTTATTATATGACATATTATTTCTTAACTATGATGGCTATAAGTGCATTAAATGGAGACAGAAGTTATGTCTGTTCTGCTTAATCGCATGCCATTATCCCTTAAAAGAAAGAATGAATAAATAATGAGTTAATTCTGATTTTGTATGAAATTTAATATTGTACATATTTCAATGATTTTAGACTCTGTTTCATGGTCTTATTTACTTTATTTGTATATTTAAAAGTATTTGAATTCTTAGAGTGCATGTTAACTTTATGATTAAATTTAGTATTGTTTACATTTTTGCTACATACAGGGAATTCTGAAATTAAAGAGAATTCTTTATTTTATCAAATTGATTTTTTAATTGATTAGTATTTATACATTTTGAGACTTTTATGACAGTTTCATTGTGTTTGGAGATGCCCAGAGGTTCATCATGAAATACGATGAGGTTTTACATTTGTTTGCAATTCATCATTAAATGATTTCCAGTTATGACTGTCTAGCATGTACAGGAGTGGTCCTAGGATTAATTTCTATAATGGAAGGAAATTTGTTAGATCTTCTCTTTTGTCAGGTCAGTTCTAGAATCTGAGTTTTAAGATTAGAGACATTCTGCCTAATTTCTCTTGGAGAGATTTTTAAATGAGAATTTTATTCTTGATAAAATAACTTATTTGTTGATTTAGTCAATATTCCCCTCCAATTATTCCAGTCATCAGTTGGAGGACTGTGTGAAATGTGAAAATTATGTGTTGATAATGCACATAATGTCTACTGCTGAGAGGAAGATACCTTGAAAAACTTGTCATTTTCTATTCATACGCATGCTGGAAGTTTTTCCATAATAAAATATAATGTACTTAATAGGTACAATATTTCTTTTGAGAATGTTGGGTAAGCTTTAAAATTAGATTGTAGTGAAGGTTACACAGTTCAGTAAGTTTATGTACAATTAGCTGGTTTCTATACTTAAAATGAGTGACTTTTATGTTATGGCGATTATCGTTTCATGAACCTATTAAATAGTAAATACACTAAGTCTTTTGCTGTTGTTGTTGTTGTGTACTCTTAAGACAGAAGCAGCCCATAGTTGACCCTCCAGCAAGTTTCCAGAGGCAGTTACTTGCATAGGAGGAGACTGCCCATCCTCCCACAGAGCAGCTGATGGCCTCGAACCGCATGCCTTCAGGATTACAGCACAGCTTCTTGTGACTAGGCCACTAGAGCTCCCTACAAGCTAGAAAATAGTGCTTTTAGCAAATTTTAATAACATTGACTCTGTACAATTTTGTGAGTGTGGGGGTTTTTGTTTGTTTGTTTGTTTATCCTGGAAATAAATAAATCGTAACCTAATTGTACGGTCACTCTCTGATTTTTCTATAGCTGGAAAACACTTAAATATTTTATCTGTGATTACTATGTTGTTTTACTCCATTTTACAGAATGAAAAGAAGATTAAATATACTTACACAGCTCTTATTAAACAATTGGAGCAAAATAGAGTTTCAGCATTATCACCGCTCTTTAAAAATTTTACATGGACCGATATGATGGAAGAGGTACTAAAACTTTTAAAACTCTGTTTAATCTTTTAATTTTATAATAGTAATGCTGTTGCTATTGTTGTTATGTGCTATCGAGTTACCTGTGACTCACAGCAATCCTATGTACAACAACTTTGAAGCCCGCCTTTTCCTGGCCCAGTCTCATTGACTCCAACACACCTAGCCCAATTGCAGCACTGGACAGTGTTTTTTTTTATTTTATTGCAGGAGTAAGAACTGACTCAGTGACCACTACTAGTAATATTAATTACCTTTCTTTCTTTGTTTCGGTGTCACTTGTTTCCCGCTAAGGCCACTTTCTATTTCAGAAATATCTCCAGGAAACCATTTATGGTTAAATGTTCTTTCTCTTTATTCTCCTCCAGCACATAAAATGACCTCTTTCATTTTATCTTTCATGACCTGGATACTTTCCAAGAGTTATCCATGGGCGATGGATAGGTACCCTCCTCCCATGCTATTAACTGTCTCTGAAAAGAAAATTGTCTCTGTTGGAGATCAGCTTTGGGTTGATCTAATTTGGGCTTATATGATAGTTCTATTGATCCTGTAGTCTTATATTTTTTATATTATCATTCAGAGTTAGACATCAGTATTATTGTTGGTAAATGACACTAATTTAACTACAACTCATAACAATTCTGTGAACAGCAAATTACAAAACCTGCATTATCCTCTGCCACCCTCTAATATGCTTGAGTCCATTTTTACAGTCACTGAGGCAATATATCGTTTTGAGAATTTTCTTTTTCTCTGATCTTCAATATTTTTCAGAATAACATCTTTTCCCCCAGTACTAGGCCTTTCTGACAATATGCTCAAATTATATGAAACTGAGTTTTACCATCTTTGTCTTGATGGAACATCTTGGTTGCACTTGACACAGGACAAACTTGTTTGTTTGACAGTCCAGACACAGGACAAACTTGTTTGTTTGACAGTCCAGCTCATACTCTTTTCTGATACTTTAATTCAAAGATATCTATTCTTCTACTGTCATCCTTATATATTTAACATTTAAATGCATGGAAAGCATTGCATCAGGTGACTTTAAACCAATGTTATTGCTCTTTAGCACTTGGAGAAGTCCATGACAGCAGAGTTTCCCAATGCACAATGTCTTTTCATTTTTTAACTATTTCTAGTCAAGATACTGATTGTGGAATTGATATTATAGACATATTCAACCTTAATTTCATCTATCATGATGTTGTCTATTGGCTCAGTGGTAAGAATTTATTTTTCTTGATGTTGAGATGTAATATATTTTGAAAGCTATAGTCTTTCAACTTCTACAATAAGTACTTCAAGTTAGAACAAATGTAGTTATTAAGTCTTGTTCTAATCCCGATGACACCTTCTTTTTTTATAGTCCAACTTTTCAAATGATTTGCTCAGAATTTGGATTGAGTACATGCGGAGAGAGGATACAACCCTAACAAGCACCATTATTTATTTTAAACCGTGCTGTATTACCTTTTTCTGTTTAGACAACAGTTTCTTGGTCTACTGATATGTTTCACAAGAACACATTTAAGTATTCTGGGAGTCCCAATCTTCTTAATGTTGCCCATAATGTTCATGATCTACAGTTAAAAATTTTGCATAGTTATTGAAATGCAAATGTCTTTCTAGTGTTCTCTGCTTTTTAGTGTTTCTTCCCTTTGTTTTTGTTTCTGCATTCTCATGTAATTTTGAGTCTCTTCTGATGTCCATTTTGTTATTTTTCCTCCTGTCTTTGGTTTTTTCAATTTATTTTTTAAATTTTATTTTATTAGTTTTAATAAACATTTACAGAGATTTTGGATTTCCATTTATTCATTGTTGCACTATTTTCTCTGCCACTCCCCTGCCAGTTCGTTCCTCTCTTTTTTTTTCCTTGAAAGTCTGTTTCAATTGTTTCATTGCCACAGTGCTTGTCAAAACCAGTTCTGATTAATCTCCTTTGTCAGTGTGTCCTTTGCCATCCCCTAT
>NW_006399938.1:5624251-5679838 GCF_000299155.1 Elephantulus edwardii | reverse complement strand
TGTCAGAGACAGTATGATTGGCACAGGACAGAGCGGAGTTTAGGGCTGTTGTATATAGGGTCGCTATGAATCGCAGGCGACTCGACGGCACATAACAACAACAACAACAACAACAATAAAACAAGCAAGCACACAAATATAAAACAAACATGCATAGTACGGCTAATTCATCTGGTCTGGGACAGTGTATTTGCCAGCCTAGGAGAAAACTGAAGTTGATTTCAAGTGTTCAGTCGCGGTAGGTGTGTCAGAGACAGTAAGATTGGCACAGGATAGAGCAGAGTTTAGGACTGTTGTACATAGGGTTGTTATGAGTTGAAGGCGACTTGACGGCATATAACAAGAACAACAACAACAACAACAACCATGTTTCAAAGAGAAGCCCCAATAAGAATGTATTTGAAGATCTTAAAAGTGGAAGATTGTATATATCTCTCTATCTCTATATCTCTGTATCTGTCTATCTATCTATCTATCTATCTATCTATCTATCTATTAAGAAGAGTGTGTGTATATATACATATAAGAGTTTATCTAATCATTCCTTTCTTTTGTAATGATTTGATGTAATAGGTACCATAGAGACATGAAATACTGGTCCTTGGTCCTTAATTAAATTCACAAGGACAGAAAGCAGCTTTAGTCACGATGTTGTATGAAAACATACAATACCATCTCTTCCATCACCTACCTATACCTATTCCTACAGAAAATTGCAAATAAATATGTATTTCGACATCCATATCTTTGCATAAAAATATTAACTTTTATAAAATAGATTGTGCATGATCATTGAAATCTCTAAGTGGTGCAAACAATTAACATATTCAACATCCTAGTGTAAGGTTGAAGCCTCAGATATGCCCAAAGGCACCCTTTGTAAAAATGATCGGGCCATCTTATTCTGAAAAAAACAAAAACAAAAACCCACAAACAAACAGCTATTGAAAACCTTGTAGAACGTAGCTCCTCTTTGAAGGACATAGGCAACCTTGATTTGAAATCAGCTCAGCAGTCACTGGTTCGTTTCCGTATCCATCAGAAAAGACTACCATTTTTTTTTTATATTGCTAAAAGAATGAATTTTAATAGCTTATTAATGCTTGTGTTTTTAAAAATTATCTGGCTATGGCTTACATTATTAGGTATTTTCTTATTGATTTATCAGAATTCATTGCTCATTTAAATCCTTAAGGCTTAACTGACATAATTGTAATCTTTTTATTATTTAAGTCTGAATTTTTAAAACACATTTGTAGTTCATGTAGTTAAATATTTTCATTCTTTCCTTTATTTATCAGCCTATTTAGATCATTTAGTTGCTTTCATTTTTCTATCTGGTCTTTTATAAAACAATTTTGTGAACTTTGCCTTTTATTTCTAAATTTTTCATTATTTTACTATATATTCTTTACTTTTATTTCTAGTATTTTCTAAATACCATGACATTTCAAAATGTTCTTCTGTCATAGGCCTGTGAAATGATTTATCTGCTTGAGCAACTCTGGCCAGAAGGATCTGATATTCGACGTGTTCTTTGTGTTACTTCATGTTCACTGTCTTTGAGAATGTACCATCACTTTTTAGTTAACAGAAAGAAGACTGCCTCTGGTCAGGTAACTAAAATGCAACATACCTGATAAAAGTTAATATTTTATTGTACAACGCCATGGCACTCTAATAATTCTATTGATTTGTGTTTGTTTTTATATTATACTAGTTTATTTGTTGTTGTTTTTGAATACATTGTTTTTTAGACCAGATTCCTCCAATTTGATACTTTCTTGGTGTCGTTACTAACTTTATCGGGTTACCTATTATTTGGGAGCACTAGGTGGCCTAGTGCTTAATGAGTTGCACTGCGAATTCAAACGTCAGTGGTTTAAGTCCACAAACTACTACAGGGGAGAAAGATGGGCAATCTCCTCTCTTCTGCTTAGAAATTTTTGAATTTGGAAAGCTCATTGGAGATTTAGCTATGAGTTGTTTCTGATTTCAGGATCCATACTAATAGTACTGCTTATTTAGGAACAAACTCTGTTTTAAAAGAATATTTCTACTCTGTTTGGAGCTTTGGGGGTCTTAATGGTAAGAAACAACCCCAAAAGCAGGTCATTTGAATCTCAAAGCTGTTCTATGGGAGAAGGATGGGCAATTTCCTCCCACGCAATTTACTGCATCGAAAAACCTGCTGGAGTGTCAGCTATGAGTTAGTACCAACTGGACGGCAAACAACAACCCTAGTTTCTAGGTGTCATTCCAACTGAGGAAATGCTTAAATACATAATCTTTTTTTCACCTTTTCTTTACTAATAGGGCTTATTAAGAGTCTACTAAAAATTATGATTTTTTCTTAACTGAGCATTCATCTGTACATTGACAATCATATGTGAGCATAGGAAAACACATACTTTTATTAATTTGAGTGGAATCTGATTGGTGGGAGAATTATACTTTAAAGAGCCAAATAAGTGTTTCTTTCTTCCACAATTTAAAAATTGTGTTGGACTCATTGTTTTTTACATACAACTTTACATTTGGTAAATTTGTTTGGTACATTTTACATACTCATTTTTGCATTGATTTTTGTTGTTTTTAAAATTTTGTATTAGTTTGCATACAAAACTCATAGGAATTATACTTTAATCATATACTTACTTTGTGTTTCATGCAATCATTTCCATACATCATATTTTATAAAACTAATCACTATTGACAATATGGATTGAGGCTCAATGTCAAGAAGACAGATTCTCACCACTGGACCAATTGGCAGCATCAGGGTGGATGGTGAAGAGATTGAGATTGTTCACAGCTTTAGTTTGCTTGGCTCTAAAGTCAATACTCTTGGCACCAGTAGCTAGGAAATGAAAAGGCGCATTGCCATGGGAAAGTCTGCTGTTAGGGACCTCTCCAAAGTACTGAAGAGTGGTCTCTCTGGAGATTAAGGTGTGTCTGATAGAGGCTATGGTCTTTGCAATCACTTGTTATGCATCAAAGAATTAAACAATGACCAAGGAGGGCAGAAAGAGAATTGATGCTTTTGAGCTGTGGTGCTGGAGAAGAGTACTGAGAGTACCATGGACTGCTAGGAAAACAAACAGATTCATCCTGGAAAGGGTTAAAACTGGTGGCTCCTTGGAGGCAAGGATTCTGAGGCTTCGTCTGACAAACTTTGGACATACTGTAAGGAGAGGCCGGTCCTTTGAGAAAGACATCATGCTTGGTAGTGTGGAGAGACAGCGTAGGAGGGGAAGGCCCTCTATGAGGTGGATTGATTCAGTGACAGGGGTAGTCGGTATGGGTGTGTCAGAGACAATGCGATTGGCACAGGACAGAGTAGAGTTTAGGGCTGTGGTAACATAGGGTCACTATGAGTCACAAGCGATTCGACGGCACATAACAACCACAACAACAACAACAATCACTGTTGATCTATGATGGCAATCTTCTTTATAGCTCTCCACTAGATATACCATAATTCCTCACTTTCTTCCTCCACCCACCAATTTTTGTGACTCAGTGATTGTTCCCCATCCTCAATCTCACCCCCCCCTTTCCCCTTTGGACTTTTATACACATCTACTAATTATCCTTCTATTTTTACAATAATGGTCTTATACAGTATTTGTCCTTTTGAGATTGAGTTAATTCACTCAACATACACTTTTACATTTAAAATATTGTCTTTAAATCTTTCTTAATAAAGCATTTTTACACGATTATAACATTTTAATTATTCTCTCTCTCTCTCTCACACACACACACACACACACACGCACACACACAAAATGATATTAAGCCAAATCGATATCTCTGAAACCTCTAATCATTGGATAGTGCTTGGCACTCTAAAGAGAACTTGTGTAAATCTTAATCTCAATTACTGACCACCCTGTGAACAGTAAAGATAATAATGAGGTTTCTGTTACTTGGTGTGAAATACTTCCTTTTATTTTCTCTTTTCACTATTGGATACATTTTTCAGATATTTTGACATTCTAATTACATTACACTGTTTATTTTAAATATTTCTTTACACACAGGATGACTTATGTGGAGTAAAATTATTAATGTGTTACTCAAAACTTTATAAAATATTTAATCTGTGTATGTTTGACTTAACAGAATCTTCTGAAAAGTTCTTTATATGAACTGCTGTTACTCTGGAAGTTTCATTTTCTCTGTTTTCATATAAACGCACTTGTTTACATATAAAAGGAAAGACTTTCTCAAAAGTGTATTTTGAAAATATAGTGAGTGCCTAATTCCATGTATCAGAAATGGCTACTCACGTTGATTGTGCTTCCTCTTCATTACTTCCCTTCTTTACTTCTTGCAGGTCAACAGTAAGCCCCTATCCCTGCAGGAAGTGGAAGATCTATGCAGACTTCATTGCCTCAGTGTGGCTTTTCTACTCCACTTACCTCTTTCCCAGAGAGCTGGTGCTAGATTCATTACTTCCCATTGGATTCAAGATACCCAGACTTTCTTTAAAATGGTAAATAGACTTTCTTAGTTGTTTTTTGTGTGGATAATTTGATAGATATTTAAAAATGTAAAATATGTCAATAATCACTTCAAAAGTAGAAACAATATCAACCAGTTGACGACTAAAAAGTTTTATGACCTAAATAAATAACTTTCTGACTTTTAACACCTAAGTTTAGTAGTAATAACAAAGAGCCTGATTATTCCTTAACTTACGAGAAAAAAAAGTCTTACTAGTTTCCTCAAAAGTAGCATGATAAAGTTTTTGCATGATCAACTATAGAAGATTGTCTGTTGTCTATTGTGTCTATTTTTGAGAGGAAATGAAGAAATAAGTAAATTGATTTATTAATTTTGTGCATTACAAACAATATTTACAGAAATTTAGAGACTTTGGAAAAATAGGAAAAAGACCCCAAACATTAGCACTTAATCAATCACATTCTTATTACTTGAATTAAATGTTGGAACTGTTAATGTTTTGATTTATTTTAAGTATTTTAAATACATAGATGTTATAATTGCTATTCCTTACATTAGTGAAATTATCCTAAAAATAAATTATTGACAAAATATAATTCCTATGAATGTAATTACTTTTCTTAGACGTACTATGGTTTACTTACCCATCATCCTATTACAGTTTATTCAGAGGCCTTCAGTTACTTTATAAATGCTACTATTTGCCAGTCCCTTTATTTTTAACACTTTGATTTTATTTGAGATCACTTATTTAGATTCACTCTCAGAAATGGTTTAGTAGGTTGGTTGACATTGTTGTTGTTATGTGTCATTGAGTTACTTGCATCTCATAGCAACTCTGTACACAATTCTGAACTCTGTCCTATATTGAGCCAGTCTTACTATCTCCAACACAACTACTTTCATTAACATTACCCCAGTTACTGTGTTAATCCATTTCATCCAGGGTCTTCCTCTCCTGAGCTGTTCCATCACCCTTCCAAGCATGATGTCCTTCTCCAAGGACTGATCCCTCCTGGCAACATGCCTATAGTATGTGAAATGGAGCGTCAAGATCCTTGCTCCCAGGGAGCAAGTTGGTTTCATCCTCTCCAGGACAGAGCTATTTGTTGTTCTCTTGGCAGTTCATGATTATGTTCAATACTGTTCTCCAGGGCCATGAATCAAAGACATTGATTTTTCTTCTATCATCCCTAGTCATTGTCCAGTTATCAAATGCATAGCAAGTAATTGTGAAGACCATGGTGCAGATCAGGAGCACCTAATTCTGCAGACTGACACCATTGCTCTTCAGCACTTTAATGGAGTTCCTGACAGCAGATTTGCCCATCGAAATTCACTTTTAAATTTTCTGACTACTGGTGCCAAGATTGTTGATTGTGGAGCCAAACAAGCTAAAATTGTTAATCTCGTCTTCTTGTGTCATGATGCTGCCAATTGACTCAGTCCTGAGAATCTGTTTTCTTGATGTTGAGCTTCAACCCATTTTGGAGACTGCAGTCCTTGAGATTCTGCAGCAAATACTTCAGGTCCTCCCTCAGTTTCAAAAAGGAAGATAGTGTTCTCTGTGTAAGGCAGGTTGTTTATGAAGTCTTCTTCCAATCCTCATGTAGTAGTTCTCCTCATAAAGTTCAGCCTACCTAATGATTTGTTTTCTGTGTTTAGAGTCAAAAGGTAGAAGGACAAGACACATCCATGACAATTGTCTTGATTTTAAAGCATTGCTTGGCTCCACAGTCAACACTCTCGGCACCAGTAGCCAGGAAATTAAAAGATGTATTGCGATGGGAAAGTTTGCTGTTAGGGACCTCTCCAAAGTACTGAAGAGCAATGGTTTCTCTCTGGAGACTAAGGTGTGTCTGACATTGGCCATGGTCTTTGCGATTACTTGTTATGTATCAGAGAGTTGGACAATGACTAAGGAGGCTAGAAGGAGAATTGATGCCTTTGAGCTGTGGTACTGGAGAAGAGTATTGAGGGTACCGTGGACTGCTAGGAAAACAAACAGATTCATCCTGGAAAGGGTCAAACTGGACCGCTCCTTGGAGGCAAGGATTCTGAGGCTCCATCTAACACACTTTGGACATGTTGTAAGGAGGGACCGATCCTTGGAAAGGGATATCATGCTTGGTAAGGTGGAGGGACACCGCAGGAGGGGAAGGCCCTGTGACTGGGGTAATCATGATTGGTGTATCGGAGACGGTGCAATTGGCACAGGACAGAACAGAGTTCAGGGCTGTTGTACATAGGGTCTCCATGAGTCGCAAGCAACTCGACGGCACATAACAACAAGTGTTTCCTTACTCTGTTCTTATGACTGCTTCCTGGTCAAAGTGCAGATTTGACATGAACGTAATTAAGTGCTCTGAGATTCTCATTCTTCCCAAGGTTAGTTGCAATTTGTTGTGGTCCACACAGTTAAATGCCTTTGCATAGTCAACGAAACACAGATAGAGATAGACATTCCTCTGGTACTCTCTGCTTTCAGTTAAGATCCATCTGACATTGGCTGTGATGTCCCTAGTGCCACTGCCTCTTCTGAACCTAGCTTGTACTTCTGGTAGTCTTCTGTCAACACGCTGTTCAATTCATTTTTTAATAATGCTCAGCAGGATTTTGTTTGTGTGTAATATTAGTGATACTGTTCAATACTTTCCAAACACTGGTTACCTTTTATCGGAATGGGAATAAATATGGGTCTCTTTCAGTCAGTTGGCCAGGTAGCTGTCCTCTAGATTTTTTGCACAACCTGGTGAGCACGTCCAAGTCTGCATCAGTTTGTTGAAATATGTCAATTGGTATGTCATTAATTTCTGAGAGCTTGTTTTTGCTAATTCATTCAGAGAAGCTTGGATTCCTCTTTCATCACCATTGCCTCTTAGTCATAATTCTTCTGTTTCATCCAGTTCTGACTTTTTTTTTCAGTTCTTACTTTTACAGTGACTCTATGTACTCCTGTCATCTTCTTTTGATGCTTCCTAGATCATTCAATATTCTATCCATAGCATCTTTAAATATTGCAACTCAAGACTTGAATTTGTTTTTCAGTTCTGGCAGCTTATGAAATTGTCAGCAAGTTCTTTTTTTTAAATTTTCTTACTCTAGCTCTTTGCACATTTCATTATAATACTTTGCTTTGCCTTTCCAAGCTGCCCTTTGAAATCTTCTGTTCAACTCCTTAACTTCCTGAATTCTTCCCTTTGCTTTGGCTTCTAGGTGCTCTACTGCAAGATTCAGAATCTCGTCTGACATTTATCCTGATCTTTTCTTCCTTCTCTGTCTTTGTAATGACCTTTTGCATTCTTCATGGATTATATTCTTGATATATTATATTCTTAATATATTATTATTTCTGTTAGTGTTCACAACCTCAGACCTATTCCTGATGGCTTTTAAATTCAGGTGGGATGGACTTAAGGTCAAATTTTGGTTCTTCTGAATTTGAGTTCATTTCTTTAAATTCAACTTGAACTTGCATAAAAGTAGTTGGTGGTCTGTTCTACAAACAGCACCTGGCCTAGTTTTCACACCTAATGTTTTGCTTCTCCATCATTTCTGTCCACATATGTAATCAATCTGATTCCTGTGTACACCATCAGATGAAGTTCATATATATAGTCACAGTTTGTGTTTCTTATAAACGGTATTTACAATAAATAAATCATTGTGCAAAAGTCTATTGTTCTATCTCCAACCTCATTTCTGTTACCAAGTCTAAATTATCCAGTACAGATTCTTTTTTTCCATTCCTAACATTTTTATTTCTATCACCCGTTATTGTTAGTGCATCCTGATAGTGTATTTGGTAGATTTATGACTGCAACAATTAGTGGAAGTCATCTATTTCCTTCTCTTTGGCTCTGGTTGTTGGTGCATATATTTGAATGACAGTGGTATTAACTGGTCTTCTTTGTATACATGAGTATATCATCCTGTCACTCACATTATATTTCAAGATGGATCTAGAAATGATATTTTAACTATGAATGCAACCCCATTTTTTCTCATCTTTTCATTTCCAGCATAGTCGTTGTTGTTATATGTCATTGCCTGCGACCCATAGCGACCCTATGTACAGCAGCTCTGAAGCCTGTCCTGTCCTGAGCCAGTCTCACTGATTCCAACACACTTAATCCCATTTTCCCAGTTGCTTTATCAAAAGATCATATGATTATCTGATTCAAAATGTCCCATGCTAATCCTTTTCCATTTTGCCATTGACCAGTATGTCAATAGCTATGCGTTCCATTTCTTCCTTAACAGTGTACAACTTTTCTATATTCACAATTCTCACATTCCTCGTTCCAGTCACTAGTGTCTGTTTACAATTGTTCCTCCTCTTTGTGGCTCTGAATACCACGACTCAGCCTCTGGTGCCCTATCTGCTAGTCTAATCTATGTGTGCTCTATCGTACATAGGGTTTTCGAAGGCCTGTAATTTCGGAACTGGATGGTCAATCCTTCTCTCTAGTCTGTCTTAATTTGGATGATCAGCTTTAGAGCAAAATCTAGCAGACAAACATTTTACCCCCCAAAAAAGCAGAAGAAAGACTCTTCCGCATTGCACAACTATCAAATCCAGTGTTGTTTCTGCCATCCTCCGGAGATTTATCCTGGTCCTGTCATGTCACCCTGCCTCACCACATCCAACTTTGTTCTTTATTCTCGCCCTGCCAACACTGACATCCCTCTTCCCAACTACTTAGCAAGATGGCTCAGGCCACCAGCTGCTTCTATCTGCTCATTTCCTTTCCTGTGATCTGTCCTATGATGCTGGTGCTCTGGGAAGGTCTCTGGCGCAAGCAAATGTGCTGTCAACACAGGCAAATTTAAGATTGAGGCAGGTGAATTAAAGGTCTGGCTGTGCATAGGTGAAATCAGGATGGGATGACTGGCTGTGAGGTTCTTGGTTGATAGAGAGTTGGTTTGTTTTTTTTTGTTTTGTTTATTTGGTTTTTGTTCATACATGTTATCAGAAAGTTTAAGGAAAATATTTTATAAGCAATCAATTAAGAAATTATTCTATAAATATTTATATGAGCTCTGGTGAGGAGTAGAAACATAGTAAGAAAAGCACTAATACATTTACTTATCTCATTCTATCTTCTTCATGGATCTACATCTTGACATTCATTTTTTTAAATGACCATGAAAAAGTAATTAAGATTTAAACTCTAGTCATAAAAAGATCTAATTTTGAAAGAATGGTTCCTCAAGAAATAAAGAGAATTGAGGTGACCCAAGTTCTAAAGAATCAAGATTAACTGGGTGGGAAAAGGAGGCAAATTGGAATCATAGAGATTTGAAGCAGCGGAGGTAAACATCCTGAGGGTTACCCAGTCAATAGAATGAAATATGTCTAGTGGATCTCATGCAAGAAGAAAAATGCAACTGAAAAGACCTCTGGCAGCCAAGTCCATAGGTTGCACTGCTAAACCAAAGCTGAACCTCTCAGGTGGTTCAAATTCACTGAATGGCTCTGTGGGAGAAAGATGGATAGTCTCCTGCTATGCTGTTTTTAGCCTCAGAAATCTCCTGGAGTCTGTTCTGACCTGATGCAGGGAGGATTTTCTTTTGGCTTTATTTATTTATTTAAATAAAGAATGGAGCTAAGGAAGCAAGCCAGGGATAAATCATATAAAGCCTGCTAAGGGAATGGAAATATAACTTGATCAGAAACATATTGTGAATCCATTATAAGATTTCATACAGGTGAAATGGCACCTTCTTTTAATACATTTTGTGGTTGTCATGTTGAGACAGCAGTATAGAGTCAGAACAATGGGCTTGGAGAAACCAATTAGGTTACTATTATGTTTACCCATATGATAAGTGGCAGCAATGGGGACTAAGGATGTAGTAAGTAAGGGTAAATAAGAGTGAGCATGTTCAAGAGTTAAGATGTAGAACTGAAAAACTTGGTGGCTTGTACAGGACATGCAGGAAAGAGATGAGTTAACTTGACTCTCAAGTTCTGGTTTGAGCATTTATGTGGGTGCTGCCACAGAGGAAGGGTTCTTTTGGGGAGGAAGATCTAGAATTTAGTTTTGGAAATGACAGATTTGAAATGTCCATATGATATTCAAATGTTTAGGAGGAGTTTGATATCTAGTTAACAGTTTGAAGCACAGGTTTGGAACTTAGGAGAGTGAAATGGGACTTAAGAATTTAAAGATTTAGAATTCATTAGCCTGCAGTCAAAAGATACTCTAAAGGTAAGAGAGATGAATAGAAAATTTCAAGAGAAACGCCAGAAGAAAATACATACATATGCAAAGAGATATATTTTAAAAAAAAATCCATAAAGAACAGATTGACATTTTCCTGTGTGAATTTCATTTTTCATGACTTTGGAAACAAGGTCATGTGCTAAAAATTATAGAAAGAAAGCAAACATAGAAATTTAAGTACAATAAAAGATCTGGAAGAATGAATTCAGAATTCTAGTGTATAAACTGTTGAGAAGCAAAGATGTGATAAGTGTGTGTGTGTGTGTGTGTGTGTGTATTGCTTAGCAATTTGAAAGTCCATTTGAAGTTTAGATGACAAGAAAAATTAGAATGTTATAATTATTTTTCCCCCCAAGAACTTCAACCTGTATGTTATAGAAATGGAGAAAGTAATTTATTGGATGACATTGGGGAAATGATTATATCTGTGTCTCATTGACATGCAAAGGTAATTAACTGTGTGGATCATAATAAATTGTGGCTAACCTTGAGAAGAATAGGAATCCCAAGACACTTGATTGTGCTCATGCAAAACCTACACTACGGCCAGGAAGCAGTCATTAGAACAGAGCAAGGAAACACTGCATAGTTCAAAATCAGGAAAAGAATGTGTCAGAGATGCATATTTTCTCCAGACCTTTTCAATCTATATGTGGAACAGATTGTTTGGAAGGCTGCACTTTATGAAGTGGAATGTGACATCAGGATTGGAGGGAGACTCATCAACAAACTGCATTAAGCAGATGATACAACCTTGCTTGCCAAAACTTAGAAGGACCTGAACCATCTGCTGCAGAAGGTCAAGGACTAGTCTTCAACATGAATTGAAGCTCAATATCAAGGAAACAAAGATTCTCATCAGTAGGTCAATTGACAGCATCATGATAGATGGAGAAGAAATAGAAATTGTTAACAATTTCAGTTTGCTCAGCTCCAAAGTCAACATTGTTGATACCAGCAATCAGGAAATCAAAGGATGAATTGCATTAGGTAAATCTGCTGTCCGAAACTTCTACAGAGGACTAGAGAACAATGTCAATCTAAGGTGCACCCGAACCAGACTATGGTCTTTTCAATTAGTTGCTATGCATCAGAGTTGGACAGTGGCTAAGGATGACAGAGAAAGAAATGATGCCTTTAAGTTGCTGTGCTGGAGAAGACTATCGTACATCCCATGGACTACCAAGAAGACAATATTTCCTGGAGAGGGTGAAATCAAGTGTCTCCTTGGAGACAAGGATTTTGAAGCTCTGTCTCACATACTTTGGATATGTTGCCACAAGAGACCAGCGTCGAGAAAGACATCATGTTTGGAAGGATGGAGGGACAGTACAGGAGAGGAAAACTCTGAATGAGGTAGCTTGACACAGTAACTGGGATAATGAGGATAGATGTATCAGAGACAGCAAGATTGACTTAGGTTAGGCAGGGCTCAGAGCCATTGCACATAGGGTCACTGTAAGTAGCAGTCGACTTGACACCACATAAAAACAGCCACAACTTGGGGGAAAGGACAATTCAGATAAAGAAAGCAGTTGGTAAATTTGTACAGTGCTGTGAACGACAGGAATATTTGATCACTTTCTCAAGGATGGTCAATATAAGAGACACAGTTCCACAAGGAAAAACCTGAAGAAATCTGTTGGATTGGGGATAATATTGAGGATTAATTAAACTGAAGTCCTTATGTATTTGTAAGGAAATAAGAAGGTAATTTATCATCATATACAAGTAGAACGAGGAGTTTAGCTTAGCTGGTAGGAGTTAGAAGTTATTGATAAGATTATTGAAAAGACTTTTTTTATTTACATTTCCCCCTTTCCTGTAAATATCTGAAACTCTCTGTATAAAGCTTTTATTTTTCTGCTGTGACATTTTGTTCTCCACTAACTAGTTCACATACATTATTGATTACCATCTCCCCATTGTAGCAGCACACTTATTATTTCCCCCTGTGTTTCTTATTTTCCTGCGTCTTTCCCCTATCCCTTCCTGTCGTCTGAGATTTATTCCTGAATGGATGGTTGATTGTATTAAGGAATATTTTACTCTTTGATGTTATTCATCACCTGATAGGCCTGTCTATTATTGTTTGACTGAAAGTTGAATTATGGGGTGAGTTCAGTTTTCAGTTTGAAGGGTAACTCAGAACATAATCTTGATAGTTCTGCTACTCAGTCTGCCAGATCAGAAGTCCGTTATTTGTTTTTTTCACTGTGAAGTTAAGTTTTGTTTCATATTTTTCTTCCAGTCTATCAGTTATTTCTAATTATGATCCCTTTCAGAGCCAGGAGCAGTGAGAGTTGGGAATCATACAGTTCTTCTAGTCTTAGAGTTATGGTGATTGACATTCATGCAGTCCATTGGTTTTTGGATAAATAAAAATCTTTGATTTTATTTGCTTTTCTTGGCTCCAGATCAAGTGACAAATAATTACACCCTAGATGGCCACTCTCAAGTAGCAAGAAGACCAATATTCACCAAAGAAAGGGGTAGTGGATATGCTATGCTAATTGACTTGATGTGTACATCAAAGAAGGATGTAGAACACTGTGTTTGTGGATATGTTATGTCAGTTGATCTTGATGTGTAAAGTGTTCAGGCCCAGTGACTTATTCCCTGAAGGAGTTTGGCTATGGCTAAACAATTTAGTATTTTTATCTCTATTTGCTCGATTATATACAAGAGTCTATTTACAATATGTACAGCTATGTTTGTAGAATCACTTTCCAACAAATCTATGTGGTCACGGGTGTCTCCTTTATACTTTTAAAGCAAAAGAATTTCATCATTATCCAACTTGAAGTGAGTTCCATTAACAAGACTTGAATGACCCTACCATCTTGCTTTTCAGGTAGATTAGAAGTGTTTGTAAGCATTCTAAAGTTCATGACAAATACGAAAGTTGTCAATAATCTGATCTATTTTTTTTTTCAATTTTCAGAAAAGGTGGTGTGAATATTTCATCCTGAATAACATAAGCAATTTTGAGAATTTAAATTTAACTCATCTTCCTGACTTAAGTGATGAGCCTTTGTTGAAGAATATTACTTTTTACTATGAAAAAGAACATGTTCAAGGTACCACAGTGATTATATTTTTATACAGATAAGCATTATAAAATATTGAAAATGTCAAAAGTAGTTTAATTCTATCTTGGCTCCATGGTTATTTGTGTTTCCACAGTCTTCCTTTAGTTGTGTATATAAATTTGTTTAGTTTCAATCAGAAAAGATACTATGTTAAAATAATTTTTACTCTTATTATTAAAAAATAATTTTGGAACAAAAGCCATTTTGTTTTATATTTGGTATTTCACATAATTTTATGGGGTGAAAAAGGTGTAGGTAGCATGGAGATGGCCAAGTCCTTCCTCTACTAACTCCACAAAGCGGAACTGTCTGCATCAACAAAATCCATAGTACAAAACTAATTTCTGTAAGGTCAGACGTGGTCCCCCATGCTCCTGCTTCTATTTTTACTAATTCCAGCACCAATATTACTGCTCTACTGTGTCTAAAATTCGTTGCAATGAAAAAAATACTTCACAGAACCATACTCATGGTTGTGGGATTTATTACGGAAATTAACAGGCTATCTTTCAGGTTGGCTAGGTGCAGATAGCTTCTTAAGTGTTGTTGCTGGCCCTTTGACCTTCAGTATCACAACTTTCTCTGCAATCTCTTTCTATGAATCAAAGAGCTGGACAATGACTAGAGATAATAGGAGAATTGATGCCTTTGAGCTGTGGTATGGAGAAGAGTGTTACATATACCATGGACTGCTAAAAGAATGAACAGGTTTGTCCTGGAGAGGGTTAAATCAGGCTGCCCCTTGGAGGCAAGGATTCTGAAGTTTCGTCTGACATACTTTAGACATGTTGCAAGGAGGGACCAGTCTTTGGAGAGAGATGTCATGCTTGGGAGGGTGAAGGGACAGCGAAAGAAAAGAAGACCCTTGATGAGATGGATTGATTCAGTAACTGGGGGTAATAGGAATAGGTGTATCAGGGGCAATAAGATTGGCACAGGATAGAGCAGGGTTTAGGGTTGTTGTACATAGGATCTCTAAGAGTTGCAGGTGACTCAATGGCACAGAACAACAACATGCCAGTATTATACTCTTCCTTTAGTCCTTCAAGTTTCAGCATCTTCCCTCAGTCCTCCGACAAGTTTGGATGAAGGACTCTAATTTTGGCTCCAGGAGGCAGCAGTCCCAAGTCAGCTCTGTCTCAGATTCAGTCTCTGGCTCTAAAGGATGTGTGCTACTTCCTCTTCCTTATTAGTTGAGATTACCAATTTCTGACACAGAATCTGCTCAATTTAACGGAGAGACTAGCTAATCCTCTTGCGGATAGAGTCACACACTTTATTTTTATGATTCCACTTACCCATGTGGCGAAGTCAAAGTCAAGGACTAGGAAAGCCACTTTGAACAATAAACCCTTTACACCACAGTTTAATAGTTGAAAATTTCACAAGGTATGCATAATATTTTTTCCTTGATATTGTTTTTAATAGAAACATCCTACTCAACTAGGTGGATTGACATGCTGACTGCAGCAATGGGCTCTTGTGTGTCTGGAAGTGTGAGGATGGCGCAGGATAGAGCAGAGTTCAGGTCTTTTGTTCATAGGGTCGCCATATTTGACTTGACAACAATAACAACAACAACAACAATTCTAATTAAATATTTAGGATGTTTTTATTAAATCTTAAAAATTAAGCTCTTTTACACATTTATTATATGCAACTTAAGGAGCCATAATGGGGTAGTGGTTAAGTGTTCATTGCTAACCCAAAGGTAAATAGATGGAAACCCCTAGCCACATTGTGTGAAAAAGATGTGATAATATGTTGCTATAAATATTAAAGCCTTATTCATCATGTTGAATACTTCTACTTTGTCCTAAAGAGCCATTATGAATCAGAATATATTTTATGATAATGGATTTGATTTGGTTTGATTTAATTATCTAGGATCCCTGGGTGATACAAATGAATAAGTGTTCAGCTAGCCAAAAGTTGACAATTTGAACACACACAGAAGACAAACCTTCATGCAAATAGGGTAACGATGAGTCAGGAGCAATTCAGCAACAAAAATTAAGATTTAGTTATTAAATATACAAAGGAGATATACTTTATTATACATTTATAACATGTCATAAATAATTCTAGTGACCATTTTTATTTTAGTGTAGTATAATGGTGCAGTTTAATAAAAAAATTCATTCTCTGAATCCCATTTTAACTCAATGAATTTCACAAAAATATGTACTTTTATAGATGTGTAATGAAATTTTAGCATCTAGATTTTATTTTTTTTTTTAAATATCTAGGCCTACATTTGAATTTGGGGAATGTCATTGAAAAGGAGTATGAACATCTCTGGAATACTGTGTCAAACTTGGTGAAAGACTTTGAGGTTGGAAAACCATTTCCTATGAGAACAACAAAAGTTTGCTTTCTCAAAAAGAAACGTTCACCTATTAAAGGTAATAAATCCCTAGGTAATTATTTAAATAAATGATATTGAAATAACTATATTCTTCTGTAAATGGTCTGGAAACACCATTAAATCAATGTTAAAAGTATAAATAATTTTTATAGTTTGTATTTTAATAATAAAATATGATACATCTACTATAATATTTTGATGTTATGCTATGATTATAATTTTTAAATTGTTGATGAAGGAGTGGCATCCACTTCCTAAACAACATGCCTCCGGCAACTCTGAACTTTAATAATTGTCCATAGTTGTAGAAGGGATTAAGACCTTTTGTTCATAGGGTCACTATGAGTCATGCTCAACTCGAAGCCAATCAACAGCAACATGCAATTTCACATTATTATATACTTAATAGTAAGGAGCTACAAGGTCAATCTAAAAGTACCCAGTTCAAATCCATCAAGTGCTCTGAGGAAAAAGATGGGCAATCTCCTTCCATAAGATTTAATTCCTCGAATAATCCACTGGAGGGTCACCTATGAGTTAGTTTCTGTTCTATAGTATATAAGAACAATATATAAATGTATGTTATATATTATTAAAAATTGACAAAAACTGCAAGCAAAATATGATTGTTAAAAATTGTAGTCATAGCATGACATATTAAAAATATTACAAGATTCTTTGTCTCACACACACACACACACACACACACACACACACACACACTTTCTAACATATTCCATAGCATTTGTACAGCTAACCTAAAGGAAAAGCAACCGCTGAGTTTCAAATTAATTGTGACTTTTCAGGAGAGAAGGTTACCAATTGCCTCTCATGAGTTAGAACCTCAGAAACACAATGGAACGTCTCTATGAGTCAGAATTGACTTTACAGCAGTGGGCTAGATATTTATATCACTGTATTAATCAATTTATCTCTTCTGCATTAGCAGTAACATCACAGTGTATATAAACTGAAAAATCCCTTTATGAAAAATTGAAAATCTTGGCTCAAAACCACAAAATTATTTTAAGTTAACTAGAGAGATAAACTTATAAAGGAAAAACACAAGATGCAATAAAGGAAAAACAAACTAGAAACCAAAATGGGAATCACATGCAAACTGAGACTGTCCTGAGGAGCATTACTGACCACAGTGATTCAGAAATGCATATCCCAATTACGCTGGGACGGGGCAAGGAATAAGAACACAGAAACACATGGTTTTAGACCTGAATCCCATGCAAATCTGAATTTATAGAAAGGCCCAACTCCCACAAAATTTGCTTTTTTTAGCAAAAAGAGACAACTAACCATTTTACTGAGTCTGGAGTGTGGATGGCAGAACAATGTGAAACCCTTTGGAAACCCTTTGGGGCCTTTCTGCTATGTCAAATAAAGTCTCTATGAGTTGGAATTGAATTGAATGTACCCCACCCTCTCTAGCATCTGTAGTTTAAACTGAAATTCTACTGGAGTGACACAAACAAAAAGAAAAACAAAAAACACAGCAAAACCAAAGTCAAACAACTCTAATTGCTATTGATTGAGAGCTAACTCATAGATAACCCTCACACACATATACACATAAATACATTCCCTAGTGGTAAGAAGAAGTAACCTTTCAGCTGCTAATCAGAAGGTTGATGGTTGGAACCAATCTACCATTCTGTACAAGATGAAATAATCTGCTTCCATAAAAACATACAGTTTGAGGGATTCTATCAGAATTGTGTACTCTGTCATATAAGATGATGTTGACTATGCAAAAGCACTGACTGAATAACATGAAGAAGAATGAGAACACTTTAATTGTGCTCATGTGAAACCTGTATATAGTCCTATAAGTAGTGTCATAGCAGAATAAGAGAATATTGTATGGTTTAAAATGAGGAAGGTATGCATCAACTTTACTTCCTTTTTCTATACCTATTGAATGTGTATACTGAGAAAATAATTTGAGAAGCTCAACTACATAAAGAAGAATGTGGCATAAGAATTGGAGGAAGACTTACCAATGACCTGTGTTATGTAGATGAAACAACCTTCCTTGCACAAATTGAAGAGGACTGGAGGGTCTTGCTGCAGAAGACAAAGGTCTACAGCTTTCAATGTGGATTACATTTCAGCATCAAGAAAACCAACTTTTAACCACTGGACTAACAAACTACATCATGATAGATGGAGAAGAGATTGAAATTATCAAGGATATATTTTTGTTTTTAAATCCACAATCAGCATCCATGATGACAACAATAACAAATCAAAAGACTTCTAGGATTGGGTAAATACATCCGCAAGGACCTCTCCAAAGTGTTAAAGAACATACATGTTTTAAGATTAATGTGTGTCTAATATGGAGCTTTTTTAAAGGGAATTTGCAAGAGATAAATACTTCTAAATAAAAAATTTAATTATTCTATTTTCTGTCTCATTTTTCTCATCAAGCTTGTATTTTCCATAGGAATCATATTGACTACATATGTGTGGGGAGAATCTCTGGAGAAGCCCAATATCAGCAGTCAAAACTAGACCAGAGGTGAACTGTGGGTCAGGTCATCAACTACTCATATGTAAGTTTAAACTGAGGCTGAAGAAAATGAAAATAAGTACATAGGAATCACAATATGGTCTTGAATCAATTCCTTCTGAATTTCAAGATCATCTTAAGAATAGGCTTGAGGCACTGAACACCAATAATCGAAGAACAGAAATGTGGAATGATATCTCCTGAAGAAAGAAAAGGACATTACAAAAACAGAGGAGAAAGAAAAAAAAGATAGAAATAGATGTCAGATGACACGCTAAAGATTTAACTGGAATATTGAGAAGCCTAAACAAAAGGAAAACATGTTGAAGTGAAAGAGCTGAACAGAAGATTTCAGAAGACAGCTCAGGATAAAAAAGCATTATAATGGAATGTGTAGAGAGCTGGAATTAGAGACTAAAAGTGGAAGAATTTGTTCTGCATTTCTCAAGCTGAAAGAACTGAAAAACAAATTGAAGTCTCTTGTTAAAATGTTAAAGATGTACGAACAATATATTGAATGATTCAGAAAGCATCAAAAGAAGGTGGAGGAAATACACAGAATCACTATACCAGAAGAATATATTGATACTGAAAAGTTTAAGGAAGTTCCATATGAACAGCAGCCAATAGTAATGAAGGAGGAAGTCGAAGCTGCATTGAGCACATTGGCAAAAAAATTAGGCCCCAGGAATCAAAGAGATACTGATTGACTTATTTTGATTAATAGATGTGACTTGGATGTCCTCATCAGTCTATGCCTGGAAAATTGGAGAATAGCTATCTGGTCAACAGATTGGAAGAGGCCCATATTTGTTCCCATTCTGAAGAATAGTGATCTAGCTGACTGTGGAAACTATCAAACAATATCATTATTGTCAGATGCAAACAAAATTCTACTGAAGATCATTCAGCAACAGTGGAACAATACAGAGACAGGGAACTTCCAGAAGTTCAAGTAGGATTTAGAAGAGGCCTTGGCACCAGGGATATTATTGCTGATATCAGATGGATCCTACCTAGCTGAAAGTAAGAAATATCAGAGCAATGTCTTTTTGTGTTTTATTGACTCTGCAAAGACATTTGACTATGTGAATCCTAACAAGTTGTGGCTGACATTGACAAGAAAGAGAGTCCCAGAGCACTTGATTGTGCTCATGCGGAAAGAATACCTGGACTAGGAGGAAGCTATTGTGTGAACAGATCAGGAGAACACTGCATAGTTTATAATTGAGAAGGGAGTGTGTCAGGATTGTATTCTCTCTCCATATCTGCTAAATCTGTATATAATTCAATCTGGACTTTATGAAGAGGAGTGTGGCATCAGGATTGAAGTGAGACATACATGTTATGCAGATGACACAACCTTGCTTGCTGAAAGTGCTTGATGCACTTGTTGAGGTATAACAAGGCATGCAACCTTTAATATGGATTGTATCCTAATGTCAAGGAAATGAAGATTCTTACCACTGGACCAATAGACAATATCATTATGGATGAAGTGGAGATTGAACTGTCAACAGCTTCATCTTGCTTGGATCCACAATTAACACCCTTGGTACTAGAAGCCAGGAAATAAGGAGACACATTCTATTGGAAAAATCTGCAGTTAGAGATTTCTCCAAGTTATTGAGGAGTAGTGATGTTAGTTTGAGGACTAAGGTGTGACTGATTCAGGTCCTAGTCTTTTCGGTTACTTGGTATGCATCTAAGAGCTGGACAATAAGAAAGGATGACAGAAAAAGAATTGATACCTTTGAGCTGTGGTGTTGCAGAAGACCACTGAACATACCATGAACAGCCAAGAGAATGAACAAATATGTCTTGGAGAGGGTGCAGCCAGAGTGCTCTTTTGAAGTAAGAATGCTGAGGATTTACCTGACATACTTTGGGCATGTTATTAGAAGAGGCTATTTCTTGGAAAAGGACTTGATGCTGGGAAGGATGGAAGGTCAGCAAAGGAGAGGAAGACCCTCAATCAGGTGGATTGACATGGTGACTGCTACAATGGACTCCTGTGTGTCAGGATGTGTGAGGGTGGCATAGTATAGAACAGGGTTCAGATCTTTTGTTCATAGGGTTGCTGTGAGTCCTACTCGACTCAAGAACACCTAGCAGCAACAATAGAGAGTTTTGGTGGCCTAGTGGCAAAAAGCTGCACTGTAATCTTAAAGGCACATAGTTTGAAACTACCAGAGCTCCATGGGAGACAGATGGACAATCTCCTGTGCTAACTTCCTCTCAAAACCCACCAGATGGTTGGCTGTGGATTGGCTCTGACTCTACTATACAAAGCACACACAATTTAAGTAATGGTATTTTCAGTTGTTTATTGCTATTGTTGTTATGTGCCATTCAATCACTTACAACTCATAGTGTCCCTATGTACAACAGCTCTAAACACTGCTCTATCCTGAGCCAACCTTGTTGTCTCTGACACACATATTTCCATTACCCCAGTCACTAAGCCGATGCATTTCATTAAAGGTTTTCCTCTCTTGCACTGTTCCTCCACCCTCTTAAGTATGATGTCCCTCTCCAGGACTGATTCCTTCTTGCAACATGCCCAAAGTATGTGAAATGAAACTTCAGAATCCTTGATTCCAAGAAGAAGCCTAGTTTCACTCTTTCCAAGACTAATATTTTTGTTCTCCTAGAAGTCCATAGTATAGTCAGTACTCTTCTCTGGCAGCACAGCCCTAGTCATTGTCAAGTTCTCCGATGCATAGCAAATAATTGCATTTCCACGGCCTGGATCAGGTTTACCTTAGTCTCCAGACTGTCATTGTTGCTCTTGAGTACTTTGGAGAGGTTCTTGATAGCAGACTTATGCATATAAAAATTGGGCCGTGAATAAATAATCCTGAAGAAGAATTGATGTCACTGAATTGTGGTTATGGAGAAGAGTTTTTACAGTCCCATGAACTTCTAAAAGAATGAACAAAACTATCCTGGAGGAAGTACAAACAGGAAACTCTTTAAAGGCAAGATTGATAAAACTTCATATCACATACTTTAACATGTTGTCAGGATGGGTTAATCCTTGGAAACAATACATAGTGCTAAAAAAGGTAAAGGAACATTGTAGAGATGAAGATATTAATGCATATTAATTGATTGACACAGAGATTGTGGTCATGGCCTCAAGCACGTTCTAGATGGTGAAGATGATGCAGGCTAGGGCAAGATTTTGATCTGTTCATTAGGTTGCTTTGAGTTGTAATCTATTTGATTGAAGCTCTGTTGGTCTCATGGTAGGAATCTTTACTGAAATCCCCAAATCATGTAGTTCGAATCTGCCAGCTGCTTAACAGGAGAAGGATAGACAATCTTTTCCCTTGTGATTACAGCTTCTGAAAATCTGCTAGAGGGTCAGTTATAAGTCTGTTCCAGTGGGATGGTACACAATGACAAGAACCAACAGAAGCAGATCTGGACATGTTCACCAGGCTCTGCCCAGGAATCTGAAAGACAGGCACCTGGTCAACTGACTGGAAGAGGTCCATATTTATTCCAATTTAAAGAAAAAAGATGATCCAACGGCTTGTGGAAATTATCAAACAATATTGCTGATATCACACATAAGAAAAAAACTTGCTGAAGATTATCCCAAAACAACTGAAATAGAACATTTACAGACAACTGCCAGAAGTGAAAACAGGGTAAAAGAGGCTGTGGGATGAGAAACATCATTGCCAATATCAGATGGATCTTGCCTGAAAGCAGAGTACCAGAGGAATGTCAATCTGTGTTTCATTGACTATGCCAAGATTTTTGACTGTGAATCACAAAAATTGGCTAACATTTAGAAGAAGGAGATCCCAGAATAATTGATTGTGCTCATGTCGAGTCCATATTGGACCAGAAAGAAGTAGTTAAGACAGCAAGAAAATGCTGCATTGTTCAAAATCGGGAACAAAGCGTGTCTGGGATGCATCCTGTTGCCATACCTTTATTATCTATATGTGAAGCAGATAATTCAGGAGGCTGAACTTTATGAGAAGGAATATGGCAGTAGGATTGGAAGAAGACTCATCAACAACTTGCACTATGCAGATAACATAATCTTGCTTCCTGAAACTGAAACTGAGGAGGACATGAAATATTTGCTGTAGAAGATAAAAAACTGCAGTCTCCAATTTGGATTGCAACTCAACATCAAGAAGACAAAGCTTGCCAAATATAGCCAGAAACGCACAATAGGGTAAAATTGATGAATGTGACTTTCTAAAGATTAAATCCCTGTGTGCATCAAAAACATTTTCACATGAAAAGAAAACCTACTGACAGGAAAAAAGCTTTTGGACATACCATTTTGGACAGATGTAAAGCATAAAAAAGTTTGCTGAATCCTACAGGGTCTCCACAAGAAAAAAAAAAAGCCAATTCAACAAAACTAACACAGTTACAAAATGGGCAAAACACATAGAAAGACTTTTCACAAAGGAAGATATTAGGATGGCCAGCAGACACGCTCAAAGTCACTGGCAATAAGAGAAATGCAAATCAAAACCACAATGAGATACCATCTCACTTCAATAGCAGCGGCAAAGTTTAACAGAACAGCAAATGGTGAATGTTAGAGGATATGGAGAGATAGAAACTCATATACACTGGCGGTGAGATTGTAAAAGGATACAACCATTCTGCAAGGAAGTTTGACATTTCCTCAAAAAGCTAAACATTGAAATTCAATATGATCCAGCTACTTCATTGCTTGAGTAGACCCAAAGAAAATTAGAACTGAGCTAAGAAAGGTTATTTACACCAATATTCATATTTACACCAATATTCATAACAGCATTATTCACCATCACAAGAACATGGAAACAGCCCAAATGTCCAACCACAAACAAATGAATTGAGGAATTATGGTACATTCATACAATGGGATACTACACAGCACGCAGAAGCAATGATTTTGAAAATCACGACCTAACTTGGGAGGGACTGGAGAGCATTATGCTAAGTGAACTAACGGAGTCCTATAAGGACAAATACTGTATAAGGCCATTATTATAGAAATAAAAAAGTAACTAGTAAAACGTGTATGAAACTCCAAGGGGAGGGTAGAAGCAGAGGGGTGAGGACAGGCAAGGGGATAATGATAGGGTAATGGGAATTGATGGGTATAAGGAGGTAAAGGAAATGGAAAAGATCTGGCATGAAAAAAAAATGTATATGAAGTTCATAAATAAGCCAGTATAAAATAAAAATTTTATTTAAAACCTGAAAAAGACAAAGCTTCTTACCTCTGGGCCAATTGACAACATCATGATAGATGGAGAAGAGATTGAGGCTATTAACAATTTCAGATTTGTTGGTTCCATAATCAATACTCTTGGCACCAGCCGTCAGGAAATCAAAAGATTAATTGCATTAGAAAAATCTACTGTCGGGGGGATTTCTCCAGACTGCTGACAAGCAATGACACCACTCTAGAGACTAAGGTGTGCCTGATCCAGGCCATGACTTTGCAATTACTTGCTATGGATCTGAGATCTGGACAATAAGGATGACAAAAGAGGAATCAATGCCTTTGAATTGTGGTGCTGGAGAAAAGTATTGAACAATACCATGGATTGCCAAAAGAACAAATATAGCTGCTCTAGAGAAAAGGAAATCAAGCTTCTTATTGAAGGCAAGGATTTGAAGCTCCATCTCACATACTTTGGGCATTGCAGTCAGGAGGGACCAGTCCTTGGAGGAGGACATATGCTTGGAAGGGTGGAGGGACAATGCAGGAGAGAGAGACCCTGGATGAAATGGATTGCCACGTGTACTGGGATTAGGGGGACAAAGCGTGTCAGAAACAATGAGATTGATTCAGGTATTGTGCATAAGATGTTTATGAGTGAAAGATGCATACAAAAACAACAACAACAACAACAACACAACTACAACAATGAAGCAGACTCTGTGGCAACAGACTCAAATACGTCCAGGATAATAAGAATGTCTCAGGACACGACAGAGTTCAGATCTATTCCTGAGGACTCTGAGTCATACTTCACTAGAGGGAATATAACAGCAACAATAATAACAGTGAATGAGCCAGACTGGTCTTGATTGCAGTAGGTTTACTTTCATAACTGTATACACAGAGTAAATCTGTGGATAAAATACCATGCTCACAATTCTTACAATATGAAATAATAAAATTAACAAATGTTTGAAAATAGAAAACTGGTGTTTTTCTGTGTCTGCTTGTCTGTTTATATCTATCATCTCTTGTGTACCACCCTCTTACCTACCTACCTACCTACCTGCTGGCTTAAATGTCATTACTGGGTTTTGGTTTTTTCCCCCCCAAAATATATTTTGTTATGTTTTATGAACCACGAGAGGCATCACCCTTGGGTGCATCTCCTTCCAGGCTGTGCCATGAGAGCTCTCTAAAAGTTTTAATGTGAGAAATAGTTTTATAGGAGAGAACTCTGGTAGCGTTGTGGAGAGGAGGTTCCCTGACAACATAAAGAAACGTTCAAATCCACCAGCTGCCTCATTGGAGAAAAGATGGGCTATCTCCTGCAGTGGGATTTACTCTCTCTGAAAACTCACTGCAGATTCAGCTATGAATTGGCTCCAATTTGACTGTATATAGCAACAACTGTTTTATAGGAATCCTTGAAAATTATAAATCTAAATAGTATCAATATCACTTTCTATAAATGTGAGGTTGTAGAAAGCAATGCATAATTGTCTGATTTTTTTTTTTCATACAAATTTCACATTGGAGCTTACTTATTTTGTTTGCAGAAATTTCCAAGGGAATGGTGCCTAATTTGGGATTTATTCCAGTGTCGTGTAAACTGGTGGATGAGTTTGTTGGAGACATTTTAAAAGACTTACCTTTCCTAAAGAGGTATAGTATTTTAGTGTGGTCCAAGAAATGTTTATGAAATTAATGCATGTCTCACTAATTATTGCTTGAAATAATACATGTTATATAAATACAATGAATTTCATAAAAAATGTTGGTGTTGTTATACCCCATTGAGATAGTGAACCAATACACACTATCTCTGAATTCTACTCTAAACTGAGCCAATCACACTGCCACCACCACACCTACCTCCTTTACCCTAGTTTTGTGGCAACCCACCTCATTTGGGGTCTTCTTCTGCTGCACTGTCCCTCCATCCTTCTAAGTATGATGCCCTTCTTCAAGGTCTGGCCTCTTCCGGAAGTCTGCCCAAAATATGTCAGAAGGAGCTTCGAAATCTTTACTGCCAAGGAGTAACTTGGTTTCACCCTCTCCAGACAGACTTGTTCTCTTGACACTCCATGGAATGTTCAATGCTCTTAATGAACATCACACCTCAAAGACATCAATTCTTCTGTCACCCTTAGTCACTGTCTAGGACTATGATTCATGGCAAATAATTGAGAAGACCATGGCCTGTATCAGGTGCAACTTAGTTACTAGACTGACAGCATTGTTCGTTAGCATTTGTAGAAGTTCCTGATAGCAGATTTTCCCAGTGCAATCCATCTTTTGATATCCTGACACGTGGTTCTAAGACTGTCTACTGTGGATAAAAGCTACCTGAAATTGTTAACAATCTCAATCTCTTATTTATCTATCATGGTTTTGCTAATTGGTCCAGTGGTGAAAGTCTTTATTGTCTTGATGTTGAGCTTCAATCCATATTGAAGTCTTTGACCATTTGCAGCAAATGTTTCATATCCTCTTCAGCATCTGTGAGGAATGTTGTGTCATCTGCATAGCATAAGTTGTTGATGAGTCTTCTTCCAATCCTGATACCACATTCTTCTTCATAAAGTCCATCCTCCCGAATGATCTGCACTACATAAAGATTGAAATAGTATGGAGAAAGATGCATCCCTCATGTACACCTTTCTTGATTTTGAACCAAAGAGTGTTTCATTGCTCTGTTCTCACAACTGCTTCCTGGTCCAAGTATAGGTTTTGCATAAACACAATCAAGTATTCTGAGATTCACATTCTTCTCAAGGTTAGCCACAATTTGTTGTGGTCCATGCAGTCAAATTCCTTTTCATAGTCATTTAAACACAAATAGACATCCCTCTGGTACACTCTGTTTCATCTGAAATCCCTCTGACAGCGTAGATGATGTCCCTAGTGTCATGGTCTCTTCTAAACCCAGTTTTTACTTCTGGCAGTTATTAGGAAAAAACCCATATAGTCCTAGCTTAAAATCTTCTATCTGTAAGGGCTTTGTTGTGATTTAATGATTTGCTAATTTTGACTGTATTGTTGGAGAAACGGAGTGGATTCTAGATTTTTAAATTGAAGAAATTATTCTTGAGATTATACAGTTAATATTATAAAATAAAAAGATAAAAAAGATTATGATGTTACAACTTTTAATAAATTAATAGAAACTTAGCCTTTAGGAAAAGCCTGTAACAGTGTGAGAGCTGTGGTGGCCTAGTGCTATTTGCACTGCAATACCAAAACATTCAAATCAGCCAGCAGCTTTGCAGCAGAAAGATAAACAATCACCTCTTGTGCTATCAACTGCCTCTGAAAACCCACTGGAGGGTAAGTAATGGATTGATTCGGACCCAAAGGTGCACAACACCACCACCATCACCACCTTACAATACTTTAGGCAAAGGGACTCTGCATTGTAGTTAATAGATAAAATAATAAAAGACTTATCTCCCTCTAAGGCTTTTTTTGAATATCTAAAGGGATCCTAAATAAAATTCTTTCAGTCTAGTAAAGCAATTAAAGATTTTGTTGTTGATGTTGTTAGGTGCCTCAAGTACAACTCATAGAGACCCTATGAACAAAAGATCTGAGCCCTGTTCTATCCTGTGCCATCCTCTCACTTCCTGACACACAAGAGCACTTTGTAGCAGCCACCATGTAAATTCACCTAGTTGAGGGTCTTCCTCTCCTTCACCAACTCTCCACCCTTCCCACCATCAGGTCCTTCTCCAAGGAATAGCCTCTCCTAGCAACGTGCCCAAAGTATGTGACCTGAAATTGGCCATAATGTTTCTAGTGCCACAACCTCTTTAAATCCAGCTGGTATTTCTAGTAGTTCTCTGTAGATTAGTGTTCCAATAATTTTTAATAATCTTCAGCAGGATTTTGCTTGTGTGTAATATTAATGATATTGTTCAATAGTTTTCACATTTTGTTAGGTCACCTTTTTTTGGAATGGAAATAAATATGAGTATCTTCTAGTCAGTTGGCGAGGTAGTTGTTCCCCAAACTTCTTGGCACAAACTGGTGAGCACATCCAGGGCAGCATTTGTTGTTGAAATATGTCAGTTGGCATGCCATCAATTCCTGGCACCTTGGTTTTTTTGCTAACTCCTTCAGAGCAGGTTGAACTTCCTTTTTCATCACTATTGCCTCTTGATTATATGTTGTTCCATGAAATTCTTTTGTGTCAGCCAATTCTTCTTGGTACAGTCAGTCTGTGTACTCCTTCCACTTTTTTTTTCTTTCTTCCTGGATCAGTCAATATTCTGCCAAAACTTCTTTAAGTATTGCAACTTGAGGCTTGAATTTGTTCTTTCATTTTTAGCCTATGAAATGTGGAGTTAGTTCATCCCTTTTGGTTATCTAACTCCAGCTCTATGCACATTTCATTATAATACTTTGCCTTGTCTTCGCATAGTCATCCTTTGAAACTTTCTGTTCAGTTCCTTAATGTTCTGCTTTTCTCTCCTTTGCTTTTGCTTCCTGATGCTCAGTGAAATATTTAGAGTTTCTTCTGACATATATCTTGGTCTTTTCTTCCGCTTCTGTCTTTGTAGTGACATGTTGCATTCTTCATTGTTGATAATCATAATATCTTCTCACAGCTCTTCTGGTCTTCTTCATTCATTAGTGTTCCAAGCCTCAAATCTGTTCCTGAGATAGTTTCTAAATTCAGGTGTGATATACTCAAGGTTAAATTTTGGTTCCTGTATATTTGATTTATCTCTGTGTAGTCATAAAATATTTAGGTCATAAAATATTACAATAAAAGGGAGCTCTGGTAGCAAAGTGGCAAGAAGCTGCACTGTAATCTTGAAGTGGTGTGGTTCAAATCCCCTCCTGTGCCAGTTGGATCTGAATCAACAGTATACAATTTGGGGAAAAAATTACTGTAAGGTAATATGTATACAATGTTATCTTTGGAAGAATAGAATTATATATATAACTTTTTTTCTTGTAGCGATGACCCTATGGTTACTTCACTTGTTAAACACAAGGAATTTGATGAGCTTATGCACTGGCATTCCCATAAGCTGCTGAAGGATGACTATGATTGTGCAAGGTGTGATGCTGATGGTGAGTTTTCTGACTATTTAAATAAATATAAATGCATTTCAAACTAACTTTTATTGTAGAGTGAAATTTTCCCCTTTGTTACTGCTTCACATGTACAGATAAGTTTTAAGATATCTGAAGGAAGAAGTGCACATATATGGGTTTTGTCTCTAAAAGTGTCAGAAGCAGTTTTTAGGAACAATGATGTGTTATTTCAGGGATCTCTGTATTCTTTCAATGCTAATCTACTGACAAAATCATCGTTTTTAAGTAATTGCAACTTTTTTTCATACAATCCAATTAATTTCATTCAATAAGCACACAAATTTTCTCTATTTTTATTATGAAACTACAAAAATGACTTTTTGTTACCACGAAGAGTAGAACAACAGTGATTGACTTAGGGTTGATGTGTTTCCACTTTATTATTTTTATTTATTTTGTCTTTTTAACTCCTTCTGTTCACTCTATCCTTCTTAAGACTGACATATTTACTTTTATTAAAATCTGGGATTTGGGATTGTAAGTATGCTCATCTGAAATAATTACAGTTTGTTTATTCAAGTAACTACCAAAATGTTGTGGTTTTAAGGTGCTGAGATATGCTTTAATCATTGACAACCTTCAAGATAGGGTTTTCTGATAAATGTGATACACAGACATAAAATAAGTTTTCATATTTTTGTGAGTATGTTAAATAGTTTTTCTTAGTTATAAAAGTAAGTCAAATGTTGATTACTGAAATTTTCTATGTCATTAGATTTTGCAATAGTGATAGAGCTTAGATTTCTCAGTTGCTAAAATCCTGTCTCTGAGGTGGTATGTAGTCAGAACTTTCCTATTCAAGGATACATGAAATCTGAAAATATTAGAGGAACGTCATCCTTATAATCACTGTAACGTCCTCTTCTTTTTTAAACTTTCTTTTTTAATTTTCACCTCTTTTTAAAAGCAATTGTCATTATGTCATAAATATATTTGTTTACTTTTTCATCTAATGCTCATTAATACCATTTTTTTTTTGTTTTTTTTTCCTCTCTCTCTCCTCTCCCCCCTCTCTCATCTTCTTTTTTTTATGTGTATCTTTTCCTTTTCTACACCAGAGGTGTAGCGTCTAGTCCTATTTTTTTTTTTTTTTTTCTTTAGGCATTCTAATGTTTACTTTTGGAGGGGAACAAGAAAAGTATTTTGTCACTTTTATCCTTTTACTAAGATAAGTAATTATAAAAGATGTTGTTGTTACTATTAGTGTCATCCATTCAACTACAATTCATGTTGTTGTTGTTAGGTGCCCTCAAGTTGAATATCACTCAGTGACCCTATGAACAGCAGCTAGGAGCCCTGTCCTGTCCTCTCCCAACCGCATCATGCCTGACAAACTTGAGCTCATTGCTGCAGTCACTGTGTCAATCCATCTTGTTAGGGGCCTTCCTATCTTTCACTGACCCTCCGTCTTTCCAAGCGTGATATCCCTTTCCAAGGAATAGCCTTTCCTTACAACATGCTCAAAGTATGAAAGAGAGAGAACTACATCATCTATGCCTGTAAAGAGTACTCTGGCTTCACTTTTTCCAAGACATATCTGTTCATTTGGAAATCTATGGGACATTTGGTACTCTTCTCCAATACCACAACTCCAAGGTATCGATTCTTCTTCTGTCACCTTTATTCACAGTTCAGCTCTCAGATGCATAGCAGGAAAAGACTATGGCCTGAATCAGTCACATCTTAGTATTCAAATGGACATTGTCACTCTTAAGTGTTTTGGAGAGGTCCCTGATAGAGTACTTGCCCAACAAAATAAATGTACAGATCTCCTGATGAGTTCTAAGGGTGTTTTGTTGATTGTTAATCCAAGCAAGATGAAATATTTCACACCTTCAAACCTTTCTCCATCTATCACGATGTTGTCTATTGAGGTTCTTTGTTTTCTTCATGTTGGGATGTTAACTATACTGAAGGCTATAGTCCTTTATACTATGCAGCAATATTTCAAGTCCTCCTCACCTCCAGCAATCAAGGTTGTGTTGTCTCCGTGACACAGGTTGATGAGTCTTCCTCTAATCCTGAGGCCATATTCCTCTGCATAGAGTCCAACTTAATGGATTATTTTCTCATCATATAGACTGAATATGTATGGAGAAAGGATACATCTCTTACTCATAATCTTCCCGATTTTAAACCATGCATTGTTCCCTTGCTTAGTTCAAATAGCCACTTCCTGGTCTATATATAGGTTTTGCATGTGCAAAATTAAGTGTTCCTGTTCTTCTCAATGTTAGCCATAGTTTATGATCCCTTTGTATAGTCAATAAAACACAAATAGGCATTCTTCTTGTCCTTTTTGCTTTCAGCCAAGATTTATCTGACATCAGCAATGATATCCCTGGTGTCATCTTCTTCTGAACCCTGCTTGAACGTCTAGCATTTCTTTGTCTGTATACTGTTCTAGCTATTTTGGATGATCTTCAGCAATATTTTGCTTGCATATGATATTAATTATACTCTTTAATATTGTCAACATTTTGTTGGATCACCTTACTTGAGAATGGGAACAGATAATGGATATTTTTCAATCGGCCAGGCAGCTGTCCTACAAATTTCTTGGCGTAGATTGGTGAGCATGTCTATGGCTTCATCTGTCATTTGAAATATGTCAATTGGTATTCTATCTTTTCCTGGGACTTTGTTTTCTGCCAATGCCTTCAATGCAGCTTGAACTTCATCTTTCATTACCACTGGCTCTTGTTCATATGGTCCTTGCTGAAATTTTTCTGTATTAACCAAGTGACACTGAAAGTCACCAGTGAGTCTATGTATTCCTTCATCTTCCTTTTTTCTATTTAAATATTAAACTTATTATAACTTGAAGTAAAATCAGGAGGAAAATGATGAAATAGTCTTTTTGTTGCAGAAAAAAAAAACACTCCACGGCAGGTGTGCTTGAAACAAAATTATTTCGAAGAGTCATCATATTTTTTTAATTTCCTTTTGTGTTTGTCTTACAGATTCTATAGAAATTTGAATATCTTCCAGTTCTATGCCTTTCTTTCTCCTTGTACTTGGTTTCAGCGATTGATTTGACTTCCAGATGAGTCCTGGAAACCAGGTTCTGGGAAGGAGTAGCCTTTTAGTACTTTCTTCTATTGGCTGGTCAGTTCATTGTTCATTTTTGGGACACTTACCATCGTGTACAATGTTTCACTTTGATCTGGCTAACACCATCTTTTTCAAACTATCATACCATTAAGTGAGTCCCATGATCTGATGTCTGCAAACTTGTGATAATGTTCACCTGTGAGTGGATCAAATTAAAATAACTTGCAAGCCATTTCCTCATTGTATATTTTCCAGTCTCTGACTGCTTGTTTTTGAGCTTCTAAAACATATTTCTCTCGAGTAGTTTAGTTTAGTTTTTGGCATTTATAGCTCTAGTGGCTCACTGCCAGGGTTTCTCTGATTAAAAAATCACCAGCTCTTCAAATTTTACAATGCATCTTATTAGTATCCATTGCTTAGAGTCAGTTGTTAGGTTCCAGAAAACTTCTGAAGTATCAGTCTTTTTGTGAATAAAAACTTCACTACCGAGTGACCTTCCAAAGTACCTAGGACTTCTTTTACCAATTTAAGATTCCCTGGTATTTGATTAACACAAACCCTACTTCCTAAAACTGGCTTTAATTTAAATTCAAGTGTTGCACTGTATCTAGTTTTTTGATGTGCATACCGACTGTTCCCTCAGGCTCCAATGTCGTTGTGCCATAAATATGTCTTTACAATGAACATATGACATTGGTATTTACATACACTTCACCTCTATTCAAAAAAGTTAATATTGCAGAGTTAATATCTCCAATATTGCAGAGAAAGAGTTTCCACAGAATTCAGACTTTAGCCAGAATGTTACCACTAAGGCAAAAGCCATCCTTTTGATTACTAACATAAAATACATTGGTGGATGTTCAGCATTAGAAAATGTTTTGCTACTAGTCCTGATGAATCCACCAAGAGTAGGAGTATACGATTTCTTCAGTCCCTCCAGTTTTTTATAAAATCCTGCCAAATAACTTTTCACTATTTTCTTCAAACAGAAGCAAGGATTTTCCTTTAGGGCAGCCCTTGCATAGGAAATCAACATGATAGTAGTAATCTGAAAGTTCATCCAGGGAAGAATGAGGCTCTAAAATAAATGTAGGTAGAACTACCCTGGACAGGTCCATGCCAGGATAGATGTGTTTCGGTCCAGATAAGACTCTTGTTTTCTTCAGACACAGTTTCTGTTTGAGCACCCTTTCCTCCCTCTCTGAGTTCTTCATGACTCTGTTAAGGGCAGATTTTCTCTTTTAAAGGCTCTGTAGGCTCAGGTTCAATGTATGAGTTGTTCTGCCTTTCTGATGTATCTGTGTCACTTTTTTCATTTTCCCCTCATCACGTCATTGTCAGACTCATTATGTTTCTGATCACTTTCTGTATCAGATTTATCAGAATACATATCTTGGACCTTAAAATGCTATCTTTCAGTTTCCCTATTGTTTAATTGGAAGCTGTCACCACTCTGTAGATAGTTAGCACGTAGTAAGCCATACAGAGTCACATGCGTGCTATCTGATGAGATGCTTGGGCCATGTTCCTTTCCTTTTCTGATCATTGTACGCTTTAGAAGACTAGAACATTTTAATGCTAATTCTGAAGTATCCAGCCAGCACCTGCTGTCTGACTCTGAAGTAGCTCTGATTATCAAGTAATTGCTCTGTAAAGGTTGAGTTATGAATCGAACTAGTTCACCTTTTGGACCCTTCAATGCACAAATAGATTGCTTCAATGGATAAAAAAGTTTGAAACAAAAGTCATCCTTTTTTGATGGATACTCAATGATTTCACAGGCATTCAAGCACACTGTTCCAACCCACTGACCCATTTCTTTTTTATTTTATAGATCAGAAGCACCCCAGGTTTCAACATACATTGCAATTAGGTCCAGCTTTTCAGAGTACCATGAATCTTCAACCAATCAGCCACAATAACAGAAGGGTCTGTGATTTTATTGAGTAACTCCTTTGTATCCCTTTTTTTGTTCTCAGTAATTTTTCCTGTGTACCTGAAGAAATTATTTTTTTTATGAGCTTGCTTGATGCTTAGGTGTCTTTCTCCAAGCCATTAAAAAGTTTAGATTCAAACTTGCTTTGGGACATAGAATCATCTTTATTTTGAGAGACATTTTTCTTCTCTCTCTCAAAACCCTGGCAATGAGGACTTGCTGGGCGAAGAGTTGGCAGATGCAAATCTTTGGTTGACATTGGAAGCACTTCTTTCCCTTGGGGTTGTTGACTGATCTTGCCTGACGTCAGAAGCTGAGATTCTTGACTGTTTCCTACCATAGCACAGTTTGGTCAGGTGCTCCATTATTTGCCAAACTTGCCTTCATAGTGAAAGAAGATAGGTTTATGCTTTTCTTTCCTTCAGAGGATTGTTGTTGGTATGTGCTGTCGAGTCACCTGTGACTCATAATGACCCTATTTACAATCTTCCAATCCTGATGCCACATTTATCCTCAGGGAAGTAGGCAGCCTGCCCTGCCTGGTGTACCTCAGAGTATGAGTTTCCACCCATTTCATAGGCAGAGCCAGTAACACCTCCCCGAGCGGCGAGACAGTGCTCTGGGTGTCAGCTCATGCCCCCGCTGGAGCTAGTAGTGACTGAGGAAAAGAAAATTGGGGTCCCACTGGATGCGTTCAGGGCCTTAGGCTTGGGAGTAACCCGCTGCCTCTGGGATCCACACTGGATTGCCATATTTACAGAATGACTCTGGATTTTCATATTTACAGAAGGACTTTGTTGTTGTTATGTGCCATCGAGTTGCCTGCGACTGATAGTGACCATATGTACAACATTCCTAAACCTTAAACTATCTTGTCCTAATTTCACTGTCTCTGGCACACCTACTCCCATTACCCCAGTCACTGAATCATTCCATCTCATCGAAGGTGTTCCTCTCCAGTGCTGTCCCTCCACCCTCCCAAGCATGACACCCCTCTCCAATAACTGGTCCTTGCAACATGTCCAAAGTATGTCAGATGAAGCTTCAGAATCTTTGCCTTCAAGAAGCAGTCTGATTTAACCCTCTTCAGGACAAACCTGTTCGTTCTCTTAGCAGTCCACGGTATATTCAATACTCTTCTCCAACACCACAGCTCAAAGCATCAATTCTCTATCATCCCTAGTCATTATCCAGCACTCTGATGTATAGTAAGTGATTACAAAGACCATGACCTGTATCAGGTGCACCTTAGTCTCCAGGCTGACATCATTGCTCTTCAGTACTCTTGCGAGGTCTCTGACAGCAGACTTTCCCAATGCAAATTATTTTTTAATTTCCTGGGTGCGTGGGCCAAGAGTGTTGATTGTGGAGCCAAGCAAACTAAAGCTATACACAATCTCAATCTTTTCACCATCCATCATGATGCTGCCAATCAGCCCAGTGGTGAAATCTTTATTTTCTTGATATTAAGCTTCAATCTATATTGAAGGCTGCATCCTTGCCCTTCTGTGTTCAGATCCTCCTCAGATTCAGTAAACAGGGTTTTGTCATCTCCATAATGCAGATTGTTGATGAGTATTCCTCCAATCCTAATGTCACGTTTCTCTTTATAGAGATTAGCCTCCTAGATAATTTATTCTGCATAAAGATTGAAAAGGTAGGGACATAGGATACATCCTTGGCCTATACCCTTCCAAAATTTGAACCATGTTCCCTTGCTCTGTTCTGACAGCTGCCTTCTGGTTTCACATAAGGACGATCCAGTGTTCTGGGATTCCCATTTTTCTCAGAGTTAGCCGCAGTTTATTATGGTCCACACAGTCAAATGCCTTTGTATAGTCAATGAAACTCAGACATTCCTTTCATATTCCCTGCTTTCAGCTAAGATCCACCTAACATTAGCTACAATATCCCTAGTACCATGATCACTTCTAAGTCCAGCCTGCACTTCTGGCAGTTCTTTGTTGGTGTGCTGTTCCCGTCATTTTTGGATAATATTCAGCAGAATCTTGCTTGCATGTGATATTAACGATATTGTGAGATAATTTTCACATCTTTCTTTGGAATGAGAACAAATACAGATCTCTTCCAGTCAGTTGGCCAGGTGGTTGTCCTCCAGATTTCTTGACACAACTTGGTGAGCACATCTAGAGCAGCATCTGTTTGTTGAAATATATCAATTGGTATACCTTCAATTTGTGGGGCCTTTTGTCAATTCTTTTTCTGCAATTCCTTTTGCCTGGGTTTTTTTGCCAATTCTTTCAGAGCAGCTTAAACTTCTTCCTTCAGCACTATAGGCTCTTGCTTCCTGAAATTCTTCTGCTTCTGTCAATTCCTTTTGGTATAATGACTCTGTATACTTTTTCCATTTTCTTTTAATACTTTCTGGATAATTTAATTATCCAAACATCCTTAAGTATTTCAACTTGAGGCTTGAATTTTTTTCTTTAGTTCCTTCAGCTTAAGAAACGCTGAGCGAGTTCAACCCCTTTAGTTTTCTGACTCCAGCTCTTCGTATATTTCATTATAGTACTCTGTCTTTCCACTTTGCCCTTTGAAATCTTCTGTTCAACTCCTTAATATCTTGATTTCTTTCCTTTGCTTTGGTTTTTTGGTGCTCTAGTGCAATACTTAGAGTCTCCTCTGACATCCATTTTGGTGTTTTCTTCTTCCTCTGTCTTTGTAATGACCTTTTTCACTCTTCCTGGATGATATTCTTGATATCCTCCCACAGCTCATCTGGTCTTCACTCTTTATTGTTGAAGGCTTCAAACCTGTTTCTGAGATGGTTTTGAAATTCATGTGTGATAGACTTAACATCATTTTTTGGTTCCTGTGAATTTGATTTAATTTTCCTTAGCTTCAGCTTGATTTTGTATATGAATAGTTGGTGGTCTGTTCCATAATCAGCACCTGGCCTAATTTTCACAGCTGATATTGAGCTTCTCCAGTGGTTCTTTCCACAGATGTAATTGATCTGATTCCTATACATACCATCAGGTGAAATTCATGTGTACAGCCAGCGTTTATGTTTCTTATAAAATGCACTTGCAATGATTATTTCGTTAATTGTGCAAAATTCATTCTGTCTCGAGCTTCATTTCTGTGATAGAGTCCATGTTTTCTAACTACTCATCCTTCTATTTTGTTCCCAACTTTTGCATTCCAGTCACCCATTGTTACTGCATCTTGATTGCATGTTTGATTGATCTCTGACTGCAAAAGTTGGTAGAAATCTATTTCTTCTTCTTTGTCTCTAGTTGTTGGTGCATATATCTGAATGATAATGGTATTCACTTGACTTCCTTGTATCCATATGGATATTATCTTGTCACTCATAATATTGTATTTCAAGAGAGATCTAGAACGATTCTGGATTTCTATATTTACAGAATGAATCATTCTGTAAATATAGAAATACAGTGCTGATCCCTCGAGATGGTAGGTTTCTCCAGGGCCTGGGGCCCTGCAAGTGTCTGGTGGGACCCCAACTATCTTGTTCTCAGTCACTGACTCCAGCTGGGGAAGGAGCTGACACCCTGGGAGCACTGTCTCACTCCTGGGGGTGGCGCTGCGGCTCTGCCTGGGAGGTGGGTGGGAACTTGGACCTTGAGGTACACCAGCCAGGGCAGGCCTTCTACTTCCTTCCGTTGGCCGGTGACCTGCTGTGGCTACAGCCACAGCCAAAGCCAATCCTTCAAGGCTCTGCCTACCACGTCTATCACTGACCAGCTGATAGTGCGTCATGGCCTAACATTGTTCTCAGTCTCGTAGCTGCTTCCCTGGGGGGCCTGAGATTCCATGATCCTCCTTCATCTTCTTTTAATGCTTTCTGGATCATCCAATATTTAGCCCAGGTCATCTTTCAGTATTGAAGTTTGAGGCTTCAATTTGTTTTTCAGGTCTTTGAGCTTAAGAAATGCCGAGCAAATTCTTCCCTCTTTATTCTTTAACTCCAGCTCCTTGCACATTTCTTTGCAACACTTTCCTTTGACTTCTTGAGCAGTCCTTTGAAATCTTCTGTTCAGCCTTTTTGCTTGGCATCTCTTCTTTTTGTTTTGACTTCTTAACTCTCTAATGCAATTTTTATACTTTCTTCTGGTATACATTTTGTTTTTGTTTTTTCTTCCTTTTCTGTTTTTGCAGTGACACTTTGCTCTTCATATATTGTATCCTTGATGTCATTCCACAGTTCCTCTGGTCTTTTATCATTGCTGTTCATTGCCTTAAACCTATTCTTGAAATTATTCTTAAAATCAGGTGGGATAGTCTCAGGGTTGTGTTTTGATTCTTGTGCACTAGCTTTCTTTTTCTTCAGCTTCAAATTAAATTAAACTTGCACATGATACAAGTTTAACTGATGGTCTGTTTCACAGCTGGCATGTGGCCTTGTTTTGACTGCTGATTCTGAGTTTCTGCAATAATTCTTTCTGAAGATATAGTCATAGTTACCCCATAAAGAACATATTTGAAGGTTTTCTATCATGGACAACCCTCGAACTCTGATAACATTTACCTGTTGTTATAGTTACTATTTCAGTCCATCTTGTTCAAGGGTTACTTCTCTTTTACTAACCTTCCACATTTTCCAAGGATAGCTCTCTCCTAACAACATACTCAAAGTATGGAGACAAAGTTTTCTTGCCTCTAAGGAGTATCCTGGTTACACTTCCTCCAAGACAAATTTGTTTCTTCTTCTGTCAATCCATATTCAGGACTATGTTCCAACACCACAATTTAAAAACATCAATTCTTTTTCCTGTCATCTTCATTTATTGTATTATTTACATTTGTATAGGAAGCAATTGAAGGAACAATGGCTTCAGTAAGGTACACCATACTCTTTAAACTATTATCCTTGCTCCTTTAAATCTTGCAGAGATCTTTGATAGCAAATTTTCTGAGTGCAACATATCTTTTAATTACTTGACTGCTCTGGTGGCCTAGTGGCAAGAAGCTGTGCTGCAATACCAGAGGCATGTGGCCATTAGTTGCTCCCTGGGTGAAGGATGAGCAATCTCCTCCAATGCAATTAATGGCCCCTGAAAACCCACTGGAGGGTCAGCTATGGGTCAGTCTGACTCTATGGTACACAGCAATTACCATGAGTATTTAAAATAAAAAAATATTAACAACTTCAACAATTTTCTCCATTTATCGTGATATTGCCTGTTGGTTCAGTGGTGAGAATTTTTGTTTTTTTTAAGTTGAGATGCAATCCATATTGAAGACTGTATTCTTTGAGCTTCTGCAGAAAGTGTTTTTATTCTTTTTCACTTTCATCTAGTTGTGTCATCTGCCTAAGGCAGGTTGTTGATAAGTCTTCCTCTGATCCTGATGTCGTGTTCTTCAGTAGTCCAGTTTCTGGAATTATTTGCTCAGCAAACAGGCTGAATAGATATGGAGAAAATATATAATCTTCACAAACAACTTTCCTGATTTTAAACCTACAGTGTTCCTTTGTGCTACTCAAGTAACTGCTTTCTGGTCTATATTGGGTTTGCATAAGAATAATTCAGTTGTTTTGGAACTCTCGTTCTTTTCAATGTTAGTCATTATTTATTATGGTTCACGTAGTCAAATGCCTTTGCATAGTCAATAAAACACAAATAGATGTCTTCCTTGTTTGCTCTGTTTTCTGGCAAAATCCATCTGACATCAGCAATGATATCCCTTGTGTGAGCTTGAATTTCTGGCAATTCCTTGGTGATGTTATGTTCAATTTTTTTTTAAATCTTTAAATTAGTGAAATTCTATTTGTATGCGATATTAATGATTTTTTTGCTAATTTCCATATTCAGTTAAATCAACATTTTTGGAATGGGAACAAATATGGATCTCTTCTAGACACTTGACCTGTTTTCCAAATTTCTTGACATTAGCTAGTCATCACAACTAAGGCTAAATATGTTTGTTGAAACACACCATTTGATAGTTTATACATCACTGAGACATTTGAACTTCTTCATTCTTTATCATTGGTTCCTGATCATGAATTACTTCCTTACATGGAATTTCAGGAATCTCAGTGTCGATAAATTCTTTTTGGTACAAGGTCTTTGAGTATTTTTTCCAGCGTGTGTGTGTGTGTGTGTGTGTGTGTGTGTGTACTTTTTCCATTATTCAAGATTTTGCCAAAGGAATTGTTCATTTCTTTCAGCTTGAGAAATGCCGAATGAGTTTTTCTATTTTGATTTTCTAGCTCCAATTCTTTTTACATTTTGTTACAATATTTTACTTTGTTTTCTTGAGCTACCTTTTGTAATTTTCTCTTCATCTCTTTTACTTCGGCATCTCTTCCCTTTGTTTTGGTCTCTCACTGTTCTAGTGTCATTTTCATAGTCTCTTCAGACATCCATGTTGATCTTTTCTTTCTTCCTTGTCTTTGTAATCACATTTTGCTTCTTCATGGATGATCTTCGATGTCAACCTACAACTTTGACAAACAGCTTCCCTGATTTTGGATCAGAATTTCATCTGATCTTTGTTCATTAGTGTTTAATGCATCAAATCTGTTCTTTACATGGTTTTTAAATTCAGATAGAAAAGACTGAATTTCATATTTAGGTTCTTGTGGGCTACTTTTCTTCAGTTTAAATTAAGCTTTACAAGTGAGTAGTCGAAAATGTATTCCATAGTCAGCTCCTGGACTTATTTTAATTGATGATACTTGGCTTCCTAATTCATTCTTAAGATGTTCTTGTTGATGGTCTTTGAGTTGAGCATGACTCATAAAGACCCAATGAACAAAAGGCTGAAACCCCTACACAACTATCCACATTTATCAAAGTTCATAGAGTTTCCAGAGGCATGTTGTTTAGAAAGTGGATGCCACTCCTACTTCCAACACTCATAAGATATGGTATTCAAATGATAGCCTGAGACAATAGTCCCTCTTTAGCAAAATTAATTGGACTAAATCCTCCTTTGAAGCTAAAATAAAAAAGCTAGCATCAAAGTGCATGTGTGGTGAGATAATGTGAGGTAGTTAGGACATTATTGAAGAAATTTTGCAATCTTAATGAATATACTCATTATTAAAGTATAAAATTCATTCTTTTTCCCCTCCAGACTACTCTAGAGATCCTTATGTTCTTAAATCCAAGCAAAAGTTTCATACTTTTCAACGGTTATATGGTAATTCATTAGAGTCAGTCTCATCAAAACTCATTGTAACACAAACTGTCAAGCCAAAGAAGTTCAATGCACCCAAGAACAAAAAGACTCATGTAAGTTCCTCAAATTCCATCATTTGAGGTTTTTTGCTTTACTTTTGCTTAACATGGGATTTATATTTTTTTTCATCTCATCGGTGTTTTCTTTCCAATCTTTTCTTTTCCTTTTTTGCATGACTGCTCACTAATTCACTCATCTTGCAGACAAGTCTAACTTGTACATAAAACTATATAAATGAAATATCTTTGATTTAAAAAAGATGTTAAAGCACCTAACAAAAACAGCACACAAAATGCAAGATATTTTTATTTGATTATAAACATAAAGTGCTAAATGATTAATGTCTGGGTTCAGAAATTTTTAATTGAGACTGGAAATGTAGTTATTTATTAGTTAATGACTGAAAATATTTTTATAAATAAGAAGTAAAAGGAATGAAATATGAATATTTTTAACTTTTTAAAAAATTTTTTAAAATTTTATTATTATTTGTGTGTGTGTGTGTCTGTGTACCATCAAATCAGATCTGACTGGTACTGGAGGAAACTGTACCTCCTTCCCCGGCAGAGCATCTGGTGGATTCGAACCATGCACCTCTGGGATTGCAGTGCAGCTTCTTGCCACTAGGCCACCAGAGCTCCCCTGAATATTTTTAACTTTAATTATAATAATTATTTACTCTTTTCAAAAGAATTGAAATCCTTGATCAATCAACTTTGCCCAAGTGGAAAAATATGAATTCTCCATTTCTCTATGTATATTTGATTTCTACAACCTTCTTCCTTCTTGAAATGTTATTCTCTTAAACCTTTTGCCATATAAGGCAAAAATGTGGTGGAGTACAAAGAAAAAAATATAGAAATTTTAAGCATAGCCCTGGAATAATAATATTATTAACTTATGACATAAAATAATAAATCTATATTACTGACACTATTAATAATAACTAAATATAAAGGAGCTCTGGTGATCTAATGAGTAAGAAGTTATGCTAACAATTCAACATCATTGGATTTGAATCCACTAGTTACTCTGTGGGATAAAGATAGACAATCTCTTTCCATGTAATTTACAACTTCAGAAAACTCACTGAAGGGTTTATTTATTAAATAACTATCGTTGAAACTGAGGAGGACCTGAAGTGCTTGCTGCAGAACAAGGACTGAAGTCCTCAATATGGATTGAAGCTCAATATCAAGAAAACAAAGATTCTCACCACTGGGCCAGTTGGCAGCATCAGTATGGATGGTGAAGAGATTGCGATAGTCAACAGTTTTAGTTTACTTGGCTCCACAGTCAACACTCTTGGTAACAGCAGCCAGGAAATCAGGAGATGAATTGCATTGGTAAAGTCAGCTGTGAGGGACCTCTCAAGAGTACTGAATTGCAATGATGTCAGGCTGGAGACTAAGGTGCGCCTGATCCAGGCTATAGTCTTTGGAATTATGTGCTATGCATCAGAGAGTTGGACAGTGAATCGGGGTGAGAGAAAGAGAATTGATGCTTTTGAGTTGTGGTACTGGAGAAGAGTGTTGAATATACCATGGATTGCTAAGAGAACAAACAGATTTGTCCTGGAGAGGGTGAAGCTGGAATGCTCCTGGGAGTCAAGGATTCTGAAGCTTCATCTGATATACTTTGGGCATGTTGCAAGGAGGGACTGGTCCTTGGAGAGGGACATCATGTTTGGGAGAGTGGAGGAGTAGCGCAGGAGAGGAAGACCCTCGATGAGATGGATCAATTCTGTGAGTGGAGTGGTGGGAATGAATGTGTTTGAGACAGAAAGGTTGGCACAGAATAGAACGGCGTTTAGGGCTCTTGTACACAGGGTCGCTATGAGTCGCAAACGACTCGATGGCACATTACAACAACAACAACATCACTGATTTGTTCTCCACACTGTCAGTCCCCTATGAATCCTCTACTGTTGTCTTGTTTCAAAAGCTCAAAGAGAAATGGGAGCTACTTCACCCTTCTTTTTGTTCTCTGGGTCAAAAGAAGCTTTCCTAATGCCTTACTAGGTATCCTCGGTTTCTTTCCTTGTGGTGGCTAGGTGTACTCCTAGTTTTACTGTCAGTGAGACCATCTGGTTCCTTCTTTTTCTTTTTAATTTGAGACTTAATTTTAATTTAAGAGGAACTTCTATTTTGTGAGGATTGTTATAAAATTTAAAGTTTGCAAATTCCATTACACCATGCCCCTCCACTTTATTTATTGTTGTTGTTGTTAAGTGCCATCAAGTCGTAGAGGATTTATAGCGACCCTATGAATGAAGGACCTGAACACTTGTATAACTTTCATAATTTCTCCAAGTTGATAGAGTTTCTGGAGGTAAGCTGCTTTGGAAGTGAATGCCACTCCTGCTTTCAAGCTTGTTTTAATCAAGGAGCTATTGTTAAGATCGAAATAAATTATCTTGAAATAATGAAATACTTTTAGCACTATATGGTACAAACTGTTAGCATACTTGGTGACTAATTGAAGTGTGGGGTTTCAAGATCTGCTAACGTCATCTCAGGAGAAAAGCTTAATGATCTACTTTGTTAAATCTGTCATTGAAAACCTTATGAAGTGAATTTCTACTCTGATACAGATGAAGTAACCATGAATCAGAATAAATTTGAGTTCAATATCTACCATTCAGCATATATATGTCTTCTTTTGTTGATGATTTAAAAGTCTGTGAGTCTAAAAAGATACAAGCACTTACTCATCTATGACATACAGCCTGTACTGTCTCTGTTGTACTGAGGCAAAAGTATGCTTAGTTAACCCAACATAGTGGATTATGACAAAGGGAATACTAAAAAATTGTAGGTCAGCATAAAATGTTTAAAGTGACCATTTATAACATTGATTTAATGAAAGGAATCTTTTTTATATTAATTTTATAATTAATCAGAATTGTGAAATGCTAGTTGAAATGCTTTTCCTATTACAATATTTTTCAATTTTTTTTCTGATATAATAATAAGTTTGTAAAGGCTAAGTGAAAATGGATATAAGAGTGTCTTAAACCAGTCTGACATGCTAGAGGAAATATGATTGTTCTTCTATTTGTTCCTTTTATATTTGTCCTCTTACTCATTCACTTATCAAACATTATGATAGATAGAACAACTGATGTTATTTGGTACTCATATTGTTTGATCATACCCATCAAACAACTGTTTCGTGCTGGATGAATTAAACCCTTTTTTTGTCACAACAGTGGCTGAGTATGACTAGTAAAATATGGTCACTCCTTGTTTTCGGGAGTAGGCTGGATGAGAGATAGCTTTATGTAAGGTATATATGGGAAAATTAATAAGGACTTGGAGCTGACTGGAGAAAAGTGGAAAAGGAAAGACAGTTCCAGAAAAAACAGGGGGTGTCAGGCATGTAGGTATGAAGAAACAGTGGCATGATGTTGCTTTAACTTTATTACATTTACTTTTTAATTCATATTTTACACTGCTCAGGAATTAGAAAGTTATATTCATAGAGATTTCCTGTTCACCAAGTTAAATTATGTTAAGTTTTCAGAGAGTTTAATTTTAAGACAGAAACATTTCAATGAGATTATATTTCATTCATATTGGGGTGATGGTTGGTTATCAATAGAACTTAAAAATATTGTCTCACTAAAAAAGTATCATCTTGAAATACTTCTAATTTGTGTTATTTCCCCCCCTTCTGGGACAGGAGACTAAAGCTGAAATAATTGCTAGAGAGAATAAAAAAAGATTGTTGGCCAAGGAAGAACAGAAGGAAGAGCAAAAATGGAATTCTCTGTCAGTTCCAATTGAACAGGAAATGAAAGATAATTTAAATTCTGGAATTAAGAAACTGGAAGATTTTCTGAAATCATGTAAAAGTAATTCAGTGAAATTTCACGCTGAAATGGTAGGCTTAACTTCCTGTTTGAAAGCATGGAAAGAACATTGCCGAGATGTAGGTACGTGATTGATTCTATGTTGTCTTTATTTGTAAATTAAAGAATGAATAAATAAAATATTATAGCTTTTATTTTTTAACTAGAAGTGTACATTAGAAAATGCATCTGACTTAATTTATTTTATCCTCCAAGATTTGTATTATTATATCTATTTTCCCAGTGAAAAATGAAATCTCAGAGAGAGTCTCAGTAGGAAACATCATGATAGAAGGAGAAAAGATTGAGACTGTCAATTACTTCATCTTACTTAGATCCACAATCAGTACGCCTAGTACCAGGATTCAGGAGATCAGAAGATGTATTGAACTGGGAAAGTCTGTGTCAGGGACTTCTTTAAATTATTGAGGATTAATGAGTCGGTCTGAGGACTAATGTGCACCTGATTTAGATCATTGTCTTTTCACTCACTTGCTATGCAACTGAGAACTGGTTAGAGATCTTCTGTCTAAGGATGTCAAAATAACAAAGAGATATGTCTTGAGAGTGTACTGCCAGAGTATTCCTTGAAGGCAAGGGTGGTGAGGCTTCGTTTCACATACTGGAGGCATGTTGCTAGGAGAGTTTATTCTTTGGAGAGAGGGACATCCTGCTTGGAACTTGGAGGGGAGGCAAAAGAGAGGAAGGCCCTCAGTCAGGTGGGTTGACACGGTGACTGAAACAGTGAACTTGTAGTGGAGGACTGAGATTGTGAGGATAGGACACAGGATAAGACCGGGTTCAGATTGATTGATTGTTCATAAGAGTCATACTGGACAGCATCTAACAACAACACCTTATCAGCAAAATGTCTTTTTCTGATGACTGACTCCATCTGACAATAAACCTGAAGCTTGTGAGACATTTCACTATCTTTGCCTCCAAGGAGTACTCTGCTTGCTGTTCCTTCAAGACAGATTTGTTAGTTCTTTTGACAGACTATAGTGTACTAAATACTCTTCACTAACACCATAGTCCAAATGTTTTGATTCTTCTTTGATATTTCTTATTCATTGTCCAGCTTTCATGTGCATAGGAAGCAATTGAAAACCCCATGGCTTGGACCAGGCAAACTTTAGTCTTTAAACTCACGTTCTTGTTCTTTAGTACTTTAGTCCAGTCCTAGAGAACACACTTCCAATGTCTGATAATATCTTGAATGCTACTACCATTATCTGTGTTGTTTTTATGAGTCATCAAGTTGCTTGTGACTCGTAGTGACCTTATGTACAACTCTGATCTATCCTGAGCCAACCTTATCGTCTGACACAGCTACATATATTACCCCAGTTACTGAGTTAATCCATCTAATCTAGGGTCTTCCCCTCTCCAAAAACTGGTCCCACTTTGCAACATGTCCAAAGTATGTCAGATGGAGCTGAAGAATCCTACTTCCAAGGAACAGCCTCATTTCACCCTCTTCAGGATAAATCTGTTTGTTCTCCTAACAGTCCATGATATATTCAATACTCTTCTCCAGAACAACAGCTCAAAGGCATCAATTCTCCTGTCATTCATAGTCATTGTCCATCTTTCTGATGCATAACAAGTAATTGCAAAGACTGTGGTCTGGATCAGGTGCACCTTAGTCTCCAGGCTGATGCCATTGATCTAAAGGTATCATTAAAATGTTTAAGGTGTTGTATATTTTACTACTGTCAAGTCGAGTATGACTCATATAAATTCTATGAACATCAGATCTGAACTTCGTCCTATCCTATCCTAATTTTGTTTTAGTTATTAGGATCAATTCTCTGTGTTCTAAAGCCTTCATTAATATCAGCTTGATGAATGTAAACCCAAATAACAAACCCACTGATGTTTAATGAAGTCTAAATCATAGAAATGTTACTTGACAAGACAGAACTACTGTATAGGATTTCAGAGGTTGTAAGTCTTTTATGAAAACACATGGAATTTTTTTTTCCTCCCCCACAGTCCTTGATAGATTTGAAATTGAACCTCTGGGTTTGCAACATGGTGCTTAACCATTTCAACTCCACAAAAGACTAACTTATGTATGGAATAATTAATCTTGGATAATTTATTATGTTTGATGAGCTTTCTGATGATTTTATTTCTTTTTCATCAAGATAAAGTCTCAAGAGATTTAAGTATTGCTGTTCAAATGATGAAAAGGATCCACTCCTTGATGGATAAATATCCAGAACTTCTGCAAGAAGCAGATTACCAATTCATAGCTAAATGTCTGAAATATTTAGGGTTTGATGAGTTGGCAAGTGCTGTACATTCAACGCAGGTAATATTTTTAGACTTTCTTTCTAATATACTGGAGTAATAATTAGGTATATAAAACCACCAAAGCCCAAATCAAGCTACTGTCATTGAGTCAATTTTGGTTCATAGCAACCTTCTATCTGGTTTCTGAGGCTGTAAAGTTTTACTGGAAAAGCTTATCCATCTTTCTTCTATAGAGCAACTACTGGATTTGAACTCCTGATCTTTTGGTTAGTAGAGCAACATGTAGTAGATAACACCAGCAGAGCTAATAGACATAAATTAGATACATAAATATAGTTATCAGTTTTAGAACTTTTTTTGCAGAGAATATTTATTCTGAGTTCAAAATCATTATTAGTAACTCATTTGCCCCAATATAAAGTACTATAAAACTGGGAAGTCTATTTAAATGTTTGTCTGGAAAAACGTTACATGCCAGATATATGTGTGCTTTGAAGTTTACACTGTACTAAGTTCTCATATCCCAAAAATGTAATGTAATTGTTCAGTGTTTAAATATATTAGGTTTTAGCAATAAAAAAGCATAATCATTATTGTGTAAATGTTGGCAGCCTAGTGGCAAGAAACTATGCTGCAATCTGTGGGCAATTGCCTCTCTTGAGATTAATTCCCTCTGAAAAGCTAAAGAAGATCAGTTATGGGTCAGTTCCAACTCAATAGTACACAATAACAACACCTTATTCATAAGGACTCTGGTGGTCTAACAGTGGTAAGGAATTGTGCTGCAAGTCAAAGGCTCTCATGTCCACCGGCTGTTCTTTGGATTATGGACAGTCTTCTTCTGTGCTGTTTACAGCCTGTTAAAAAACCACTACAGTGTCAGCTATGAGTTTGGTTCTGACTTGAGGGCACATAACCACAATTCATTCATATTTAATATGATGATTTACATGGCAATGCATTAAAATTAAACATATAAATTAAACATTTTAAAGTGTGGACACATATCCCACAGGAAATATGCTGTAAAAATACTGCAATTCTTTAATACGGTATTGTTTAATTGTTTTAAAAATAATACAGGTTTTGGAAGAGGAACTAAAGAAACAGAAAAAACGCAGATACTCAGTCGACATGGGACCTGTTCGATTTCAACTACAATGTATGGGTCCTTATTTGATACGAGATGAGAGAAAAGACCCAGATCCCAGGGTACAGGATTTTATTCCTGACACATGGCAGGTAATTATGGAAAAAGAAGCTAACTTTTTTATTAAATATGGTGTAAATAGTTTCTCACTGTGGTGACTCTACAGATTATATTTGGTAAAGTTATGAGAAGTTCTTAGTCATAACCAAACATCCTTAAAAGACTCAAGGCCCGAGTTTTAGGGGACATAAAGGTCAAGTGACATAATATGGTCAATGTTTTGCATCTTTGGTAAATATTGATAATTGTCTTAAAAGCTTATGAGCAGCCATCTCAAGAGTAAATATCGGTGTTTGTATGTCTGGAGAAAAGAAGAGTACAGAAAATATAAAACGTACAGAAACAATTAGACCAGAGGACAAACAGGACACAAAACCCAAGCTTCAATGACTCTGAGACCAGAAGAACTAAATTTTACCCAGCTCCCACTGCTGATCTCTTTGAAAGGGGTCACAACAGGATGGCCTTGATAGAGTGGGAGAAAAATTTGGAACAAAATTAAAATAATAAAAAGACTAGGCTAAATGGTCTGATAGGACCAATGGAATCCATGAAAATATACACCCTAATACGTCCTTTAAGTCTAGAACCAAACTGTTCCCCATTGTTCACCTTTTAAGCAATAGGTATGACTTGAGGATGAATAATTACTCCAAAAAGCTACATAATCTTTAGGGCAATCCACCACAGGAGATCAAAAGGATAGCATTTTCCTAAGGATAAAACTCATACTATAGGAAGGATAAAGAAAAAAAGAACAGATATAAATGGTAAACATAGTCTTTCTTTTTCTGTGATGAATTCAGACAGCCTTTGGTTTTATTTCTAAGTCCCTGATCCACTTTTATTTATTGTTTCGCACAAGGTTTTTTTCTATTCCAAATAAAGTTGGAAATAGCCTTTTCCATCTCATTGAAGAATGGAATTTGTATCTATAAGGGGATTGCATTGAATTTATAGATTGCTGTTGGTAGACTTATCATCTTCATGATATTGAGTCTTTATCCCTGAGCTTGGTAAACCAGGAAGAGCTCTAGAAGTCCTAATCCACAACATAGCAGTCTTCCAAGCATAATGAAAAACCTGTAACTGGGAAAGAATAAAACAGACAAATGGGATTTTCTAAGAATCAATTCCCTATGCACATTAAAAAACTTATCCAATAGGGTAAGAAGGAAATCCACAGTATGGGAAAAAAATATTTGGCGATGACATGTCTAATAAGGAATTTATGTCTAAAATGTATAGAATTCTCCAGAAATTTAACGAAAAAAATGTAAACAATCCAGTCACAAATTGGGCACAGGGTAAGAATAGGCACTTCACCAAAGAGGAAACAGACACATGAAGAAATATTTAAAATCCTTAGCTATTAGAGAGCTACAAATCAAAACAACTATGAGATACTGTATCACCGCAGCAACAATAGCAAAATTCAGCGGGGCAGCAAACAACAAATGTTGCTGTGGTTGTGGAGAAATTGGGACTCTTGTTTGCTGTGGTGGTAATGTAAAATGGTGCAATCACTATGAAAGATGGTCTGGTGCTTTCTCAGAAAGTTGGAAATAAAAATACCATTTGACCCAGCAATTCCCCTACTAGGAATATACCCTAAAGAAACCAGAGCTGCCATCCAAATAGATGTGTGCACACCCATGTTTATTGCTGCATTATTCACAATAGCAAAGACATGGAACTAACCCAAGTGCCCATTAATAAATAAATGGATAGAGAAGCTGTGGTATATTCACACATATTCACAAAAAATAGAATAGTATGCAGCAATGACAAACAAGGACCTAGTAAAATATTACATAACATGGGAGACTCTGGAGGACATTATGCTGAGTGAGATATCTCAATCACAAAAGGACAAACGCTGCATAATATCACTTTTATAAAACAGGATTGACATGGGGTTGGGAGGAAACTGAGAAAAGAGGGGATAAATATCTCTGCACTGGAACAGATGAAGTAAAGAAAATATCTCTGCATTGGAACAGATGAAGTAAAGAACTGTTAAAAAAATTTGATTAGGCATTATCTGTATGACAACAGTCCAGAATAAGTGGTGCATAGCAAAGTGGACTGGAGGAGGAAGAGAGAGGAAATTATGCAACAGTGCATGGAGAGAGAGAGAGAGAGAGAGAGAGAGAGAGAGAGAGAGAGAGAGAGAACTGCAGGGAGGATAGGGAGGAAAATGTGTGATAATGAACAAATGAAAATCCAACTTTTCTTTAAACTTTTGTTAAACTTAAAAAGAAAAAGAAAAAAGTGGTAAACATAGAAGGGAAGCGGGAAATGTAACACTATATTGTGCAGATTAAAATCAACACCATGAAACCAAAGTGCATGAATTAATGAGTGGAAAATCGTTTTGCCCTGTAAATTTCACCCAAACCACAATAAAAGTTTTGGTTATTACAGCTCTATAGAAGGTTTTGAGGTCAGGAAGTGCTATGTCTCCCATTGCGTTTTTGTTTTTCAGTTCTCCTCCTTTGCTTATTTGAGGTCTCTTTGAACCCACAACAATAATAGTTTCCAGGGGTCTTGATTGTGGATCCAAATATAAAGAAATATTTTTCTGATTGCAAAAAAACTCAAGATCAAAACCCAACAACCCCCCCCCCACAAAAAAAAGGAATTTGATATCTCTATTGGGACTGTGCCGAACACTTTTGGTAGGATTATCATTTTCACTCAAAGTACCTGTTGGAGGGCCTTTGTATTTAAAAGTTGGTTGGGTCCCCGGGTCTAGTGTTACTATATTTTGGAGGAATACCATTTTTGTAAGTGGTACAGCACTGGTATGTCAATTTGCTGTACTGAGGTAATCTAGGGTTCCTGTGTTGCTGAACCCTGTATCATTGGTGCGTCAAATGCCATATTGTTCTGATGTCCCTATCTTTATCAAAGAGATGTGAAAATTCCTTTCCTACAATTTGAGCATTTCTTTATGTTTTCTGGCCTTCTCAGTGTTATCTTTAGTAATGGGTCTTTTCATGTGTTCTGTTCATTTTGTAATTGAGCTGTCTTTTTTCTTTGTTGAGGTGAGTTTTCTCAATTTTAGAGATGAGTGCCTTTTCAGATATGTAATTGAGAGAATTTTTCCCAATCTGTAGATTCTCTTTTCAGTCTTTTGAGAAGTCTTTTGGTGCACATAAAGAATTTTATACTTAAATATACATAATTGTATAGAGAATTGTGGACAATTTCAACAATGTAGACTATTGGATAGATATTTACACACTGTATCTCTCACTAATAGCTAATCTTCTTTAAAAGGATGTTAAATTAGCATTACCATAAAATTCATAATAAAACAAGATATTTCCATATAGATTGAACCATAAAAACTGCTGATGAATTAATATTTTTAACAATAAAATGTAGTTTCATGGGTTCTAGCTAAAAGAGTTTGTCCTTCAGAGTCTCAGTTGGCTTTGCTTATATTAATAATAGTGGAAATCCTTTAAAAATTCTTGCTTCCTACTTTGGAACAGGAGAACTAAAGTTCGTCACTTCAGTGAAGGACAAAGGGCAATCAATATGTCTCTGTTCAATGCACACTGCAGTCCTAATGCTCACTTCACTATGAGATGTGCTTGAGTGTAGACTAGACTGAAGAAGATGTTAGTGTGTATGAGGCTGATTTTTTTTTCTTTCTCATAGGATTGTGAATAGTCATCATTTTAATATGATGAAAGCATAGACTGAAGGAATGAGAATTTATTAACTACTCATATGCCCTCTAATGTATGAATCTTTTGGTATTCGTTATAGAAAATCAGATAATTATTTTTTAATTTTTTTATTTTGTGTGCGTGTACCGTCAAATCAGATCTGACTGGTACAAGCGGATATTGCGCCTCCTTCTCCGGCAGAGCATCTGGTGGATTCAAACCGTGTTCCTCTGGGATTGCAGTGCAGCTTCTTGCCACTAGGCCACCAGAGCTCCCCTAATTATTTTTCATTATTAGAAAAACATGTGTTTTGCTTGATTCCTCATAACAATTTTATATATATTAAATGATAATTAGAAAATAATGTCTTCCCAATAGAAAAATGACATTTTCATGTTTTATTCATGCTTTCCACTTTTCAGATACAAAATCAATTTTGAGTTATTAATAATCAAAATAACTAGAATAATAAAATATTCCTCTGAAGCAATGTTATGAGCTCTGTGTATTTCCCTGTGTTTGTGATATCCATTTTATGTGCATTTCGGAGAATTATATTGAAAGTATTTAAATACAGTTTGTTAGCATCCTACTCACGTCCTTTAAAAATTGGTGCGTGCTCTTAAACTTTCAGCGGGAGCTCCTTGATGTTGTGGATAATAATGAATCAGCAGTGATTGTTGCCCCAACATCCTCCGGCAAAACCTACGCTTCTTACTACTGCATGGAGAAAGTGATGAAGGAAAGTGATGATGGGGTGGTTGTGTATGTTGCACCAACAAAGGTAGAACTCTCATTGTTTTGTTTTGTCTCTCATTCCTAAATCTCATCTTTTAAAATCATATGTGATGTAGTGGATCTATTTCACTTTCTTTTTAACCCACATTTGTTCGCTCCTTATAGTTTCACAGGGCATAATACTTTCCTTAGAACCATGTTCTTGTCTTAGGCATTGTGCATGGATTTAGAGAAGTACAAACACTTTGTTGGACAATACTGAGAGTCATCTAACAACCTAACACTTACTCTGCTGGGTGTGTGGGCTGCATCTGATGGCCTGTTGGGCAATTGCAACTTTTCTGCCCTCAAGCCAGGCTATTTTTCTATACTTGGTTTTATGTCTTACTTGGCTTGTTTTGTACAGAATTTTCTTTTTAATTTAAGAAACAGTCTGAAACATCAATATATATTCTCATTATCAGCCTCTTTCATTTAATAATGTTGCTCTTAAGTTACTTGAATTTAAACTCCTTTCTATAATAGATACAAGCTATTCCCTAAGTCCTAGCTTTCCAAGTAGTAGTAGTTTCTTCTCATGTAATAATTTAATATTTTATCTTTTTTATGAAGCCGTCTATTTATTCTATTCAGGACTGAAGGTTTTTTCATTCTTACTTAAGTACCTCAAGGAAAGCCCTGTAACAAGTTTAATACAGATGAGTATGAGAAACATAAAATTTTCTAAACTCAGGCCCAAACAATGTGGACAGATTTGGTTGTACTTTAAGAGTTTATCTGTCCTACCTTACTAATAGATGTCTTTCTTTATCAATCAGGCCCTTGTAAATCAAGTGGCAGCAACTGTTGAAAATCGTTTTTCAAAAAACCTGCCAAGTGGTGAAGCTATATGTGGTATTTTTACAAGGGAATATCGTCATGATGCCCTAAACTCTCAGGTATGGTTTTTAATGAATAATTTTCTTATAAAATTAAGTCGCAATATTTATGCAATGTTTTCACTAGGATTTGAACATCTGCACAAAGGTCTATGAAATTATTCCTTTGAATTTACAAAAAAGCAAAATGGCTTTATAAAAATAGTATATGCATCTTTATTTATGATGGGTTAAAATTTTTCTGGAAATGAGGCATCAGAAATTGAATAATCATAAGTTTCAAATCAGAATAGTTATACAGAGTTTTCAATTATTTGACCATGGTCTTTTCAATCACCTGGTAGGCTAGTGACAAATGGACAGTGGATAAGGGTGACAGAAAAAGAATTGATGGCTTTGAACTGTGATGTTAAGAAAGAGTACTCAATATTCCATGGAGTGCCAAAAGAACAAACAGATATGTCTTAGAGAAGGTGCAGCCAGAGTGCTCCTTGGAGGCAAAGATGATAAAACTTCATCTCACATATTTTTAGAGGTGAGACTATTTTTTTGGCGATGGACATCATGCTTGGAAAGGTAGAGGGAAAGTGAAAGATAGGAAGACCTTCAACCAGATAGGATAACACAGTGACTGCAGTAGTGGGTTTGAGTGTGTCAAAGATTATAAGGATAGCCTAGAATAAGATAAGGTTCAGATTTATTTTTTCTTAGGACTGTTATAAGTCTAATTCAACTGAATGGCACCTAACAACAACAATATACATGGAGTTAGGTAAACCATAGAGAAATGCAGGTATCAAAAATCCCCAAAATTGCCAGAAGAACAAAGAAATGAAGTTTGTTTCTAATGAATTCACAGGTAAACAGGTAAGCCTAAGCAAAATACTGCCTAGAGAAAATTGTACAATAGAAATGAAGAGGTGGGATTGTTCTACAAAGATTTGCAATTCAGCTATGGACAATGGGGTATCATCAATATGGTCACCGTCAGCTCTCTCAGCTCTGCATCCGTGGTTCTAAGATAGTAGGCAAGGGCTTAAACAACTGGCTATTTTGCCTTAATACGAAAAGACTCTGGGTGGCTATCATCACTCCAGAATGTTAAATCCGGGTGGCTTAAACTTCATCAGGTGTGTGTTGCAGTTTGACTTCTTTCCTGCTACAACTTTTCATCATTTTTGATCCTTAATAATATCTTACACCCAAAACTCAATCCCAGGGTCAAATTTTGGAGAATGAAAAGTAAAACGTAATAAGAAAATTAAATAGAGTTCATATAAATCAATATCCTGGTCATTAGTGAGCTTAAATGGTGTTGAGCGTTTGAGTACAAACTACTATTCTGAGAATGACAAATTCAAGAGAAATGGCATCATTTTCATCATCAAAGTAAACATTTAAATATGTATTTTTAATTACACAATGCTGCCAATGATAGATAATATTCATAAACATATAAGGAATACCTGTTAATATGATTACTTTTCAAATTTACACACCAAGCATTAAAGCTGAAGATGAAGAAATTTGGGGTTTCTGACAACTTTTGCATCAGAAAGCTGGACAATGTCTAGGGATGATAGAAGGAGGTTTAATGCCTTAGAGCTGTGGTGCCGAAGAAGAGTATTGGATAGACCATGGACTGCTGGGAGAACTGTATTGAATATATCATGGACTGGTAGAACAAATAGGTTAATCCTAGAGAGGGTGAGAATAGATCGCTCCTTGGAGGCAAGGATTCTGAAGCTTCGTCTGACGTACTTTGGACATGTTGCAAGGTGGGATTAGTCCTTGGAGAGGG
>NW_006399938.1:5615441-5624151 GCF_000299155.1 Elephantulus edwardii | reverse complement strand
TGCACACCCATGTTTATTGCTGCATTATTCACAATAGCAAAGACATGGAACTAACCCAAGTGCCCATTAATAAATAAATGGATAGAGAAGCTGTGGTATATTCACACATATTCACAAAAAATAGAATAGTATGCAGCAATGACAAACAAGGACCTAGTAAAATATTACATAACATGGGAGACTCTGGAGGACATTATGCTGAGTGAGATATCTCAATCACAAAAGGACAAACGCTGCATAATATCACTTTTATAAAACAGGATTGACATGGGGTTGGGAGGAAACTGAGAAAAGAGGGGATAAATATCTCTGCACTGGAACAGATGAAGTAAAGAAAATATCTCTGCATTGGAACAGATGAAGTAAAGAACTGTTAAAAAAATTTGATTAGGCATTATCTGTATGACAACAGTCCAGAATAAGTGGTGCATAGCAAAGTGGACTGGAGGAGGAAGAGAGAGGAAATTATGCAACAGTGCATGGAGAGAGAGAGAGAGAGAGAGAGAGAGAGAGAGAGAGAGAGAGAGAGAACTGCAGGGAGGATAGGGAGGAAAATGTGTGATAATGAACAAATGAAAATCCAACTTTTCTTTAAACTTTTGTTAAACTTAAAAAGAAAAAGAAAAAAGTGGTAAACATAGAAGGGAAGCGGGAAATGTAACACTATATTGTGCAGATTAAAATCAACACCATGAAACCAAAGTGCATGAATTAATGAGTGGAAAATCGTTTTGCCCTGTAAATTTCACCCAAACCACAATAAAAGTTTTGGTTATTACAGCTCTATAGAAGGTTTTGAGGTCAGGAAGTGCTATGTCTCCCATTGCGTTTTTGTTTTTCAGTTCTCCTCCTTTGCTTATTTGAGGTCTCTTTGAACCCACAACAATAATAGTTTCCAGGGGTCTTGATTGTGGATCCAAATATAAAGAAATATTTTTCTGATTGCAAAAAAACTCAAGATCAAAACCCAACAACCCCCCCCCCACAAAAAAAAGGAATTTGATATCTCTATTGGGACTGTGCCGAACACTTTTGGTAGGATTATCATTTTCACTCAAAGTACCTGTTGGAGGGCCTTTGTATTTAAAAGTTGGTTGGGTCCCCGGGTCTAGTGTTACTATATTTTGGAGGAATACCATTTTTGTAAGTGGTACAGCACTGGTATGTCAATTTGCTGTACTGAGGTAATCTAGGGTTCCTGTGTTGCTGAACCCTGTATCATTGGTGCGTCAAATGCCATATTGTTCTGATGTCCCTATCTTTATCAAAGAGATGTGAAAATTCCTTTCCTACAATTTGAGCATTTCTTTATGTTTTCTGGCCTTCTCAGTGTTATCTTTAGTAATGGGTCTTTTCATGTGTTCTGTTCATTTTGTAATTGAGCTGTCTTTTTTCTTTGTTGAGGTGAGTTTTCTCAATTTTAGAGATGAGTGCCTTTTCAGATATGTAATTGAGAGAATTTTTCCCAATCTGTAGATTCTCTTTTCAGTCTTTTGAGAAGTCTTTTGGTGCACATAAAGAATTTTATACTTAAATATACATAATTGTATAGAGAATTGTGGACAATTTCAACAATGTAGACTATTGGATAGATATTTACACACTGTATCTCTCACTAATAGCTAATCTTCTTTAAAAGGATGTTAAATTAGCATTACCATAAAATTCATAATAAAACAAGATATTTCCATATAGATTGAACCATAAAAACTGCTGATGAATTAATATTTTTAACAATAAAATGTAGTTTCATGGGTTCTAGCTAAAAGAGTTTGTCCTTCAGAGTCTCAGTTGGCTTTGCTTATATTAATAATAGTGGAAATCCTTTAAAAATTCTTGCTTCCTACTTTGGAACAGGAGAACTAAAGTTCGTCACTTCAGTGAAGGACAAAGGGCAATCAATATGTCTCTGTTCAATGCACACTGCAGTCCTAATGCTCACTTCACTATGAGATGTGCTTGAGTGTAGACTAGACTGAAGAAGATGTTAGTGTGTATGAGGCTGATTTTTTTTTCTTTCTCATAGGATTGTGAATAGTCATCATTTTAATATGATGAAAGCATAGACTGAAGGAATGAGAATTTATTAACTACTCATATGCCCTCTAATGTATGAATCTTTTGGTATTCGTTATAGAAAATCAGATAATTATTTTTTAATTTTTTTATTTTGTGTGCGTGTACCGTCAAATCAGATCTGACTGGTACAAGCGGATATTGCGCCTCCTTCTCCGGCAGAGCATCTGGTGGATTCAAACCGTGTTCCTCTGGGATTGCAGTGCAGCTTCTTGCCACTAGGCCACCAGAGCTCCCCTAATTATTTTTCATTATTAGAAAAACATGTGTTTTGCTTGATTCCTCATAACAATTTTATATATATTAAATGATAATTAGAAAATAATGTCTTCCCAATAGAAAAATGACATTTTCATGTTTTATTCATGCTTTCCACTTTTCAGATACAAAATCAATTTTGAGTTATTAATAATCAAAATAACTAGAATAATAAAATATTCCTCTGAAGCAATGTTATGAGCTCTGTGTATTTCCCTGTGTTTGTGATATCCATTTTATGTGCATTTCGGAGAATTATATTGAAAGTATTTAAATACAGTTTGTTAGCATCCTACTCACGTCCTTTAAAAATTGGTGCGTGCTCTTAAACTTTCAGCGGGAGCTCCTTGATGTTGTGGATAATAATGAATCAGCAGTGATTGTTGCCCCAACATCCTCCGGCAAAACCTACGCTTCTTACTACTGCATGGAGAAAGTGATGAAGGAAAGTGATGATGGGGTGGTTGTGTATGTTGCACCAACAAAGGTAGAACTCTCATTGTTTTGTTTTGTCTCTCATTCCTAAATCTCATCTTTTAAAATCATATGTGATGTAGTGGATCTATTTCACTTTCTTTTTAACCCACATTTGTTCGCTCCTTATAGTTTCACAGGGCATAATACTTTCCTTAGAACCATGTTCTTGTCTTAGGCATTGTGCATGGATTTAGAGAAGTACAAACACTTTGTTGGACAATACTGAGAGTCATCTAACAACCTAACACTTACTCTGCTGGGTGTGTGGGCTGCATCTGATGGCCTGTTGGGCAATTGCAACTTTTCTGCCCTCAAGCCAGGCTATTTTTCTATACTTGGTTTTATGTCTTACTTGGCTTGTTTTGTACAGAATTTTCTTTTTAATTTAAGAAACAGTCTGAAACATCAATATATATTCTCATTATCAGCCTCTTTCATTTAATAATGTTGCTCTTAAGTTACTTGAATTTAAACTCCTTTCTATAATAGATACAAGCTATTCCCTAAGTCCTAGCTTTCCAAGTAGTAGTAGTTTCTTCTCATGTAATAATTTAATATTTTATCTTTTTTATGAAGCCGTCTATTTATTCTATTCAGGACTGAAGGTTTTTTCATTCTTACTTAAGTACCTCAAGGAAAGCCCTGTAACAAGTTTAATACAGATGAGTATGAGAAACATAAAATTTTCTAAACTCAGGCCCAAACAATGTGGACAGATTTGGTTGTACTTTAAGAGTTTATCTGTCCTACCTTACTAATAGATGTCTTTCTTTATCAATCAGGCCCTTGTAAATCAAGTGGCAGCAACTGTTGAAAATCGTTTTTCAAAAAACCTGCCAAGTGGTGAAGCTATATGTGGTATTTTTACAAGGGAATATCGTCATGATGCCCTAAACTCTCAGGTATGGTTTTTAATGAATAATTTTCTTATAAAATTAAGTCGCAATATTTATGCAATGTTTTCACTAGGATTTGAACATCTGCACAAAGGTCTATGAAATTATTCCTTTGAATTTACAAAAAAGCAAAATGGCTTTATAAAAATAGTATATGCATCTTTATTTATGATGGGTTAAAATTTTTCTGGAAATGAGGCATCAGAAATTGAATAATCATAAGTTTCAAATCAGAATAGTTATACAGAGTTTTCAATTATTTGACCATGGTCTTTTCAATCACCTGGTAGGCTAGTGACAAATGGACAGTGGATAAGGGTGACAGAAAAAGAATTGATGGCTTTGAACTGTGATGTTAAGAAAGAGTACTCAATATTCCATGGAGTGCCAAAAGAACAAACAGATATGTCTTAGAGAAGGTGCAGCCAGAGTGCTCCTTGGAGGCAAAGATGATAAAACTTCATCTCACATATTTTTAGAGGTGAGACTATTTTTTTGGCGATGGACATCATGCTTGGAAAGGTAGAGGGAAAGTGAAAGATAGGAAGACCTTCAACCAGATAGGATAACACAGTGACTGCAGTAGTGGGTTTGAGTGTGTCAAAGATTATAAGGATAGCCTAGAATAAGATAAGGTTCAGATTTATTTTTTCTTAGGACTGTTATAAGTCTAATTCAACTGAATGGCACCTAACAACAACAATATACATGGAGTTAGGTAAACCATAGAGAAATGCAGGTATCAAAAATCCCCAAAATTGCCAGAAGAACAAAGAAATGAAGTTTGTTTCTAATGAATTCACAGGTAAACAGGTAAGCCTAAGCAAAATACTGCCTAGAGAAAATTGTACAATAGAAATGAAGAGGTGGGATTGTTCTACAAAGATTTGCAATTCAGCTATGGACAATGGGGTATCATCAATATGGTCACCGTCAGCTCTCTCAGCTCTGCATCCGTGGTTCTAAGATAGTAGGCAAGGGCTTAAACAACTGGCTATTTTGCCTTAATACGAAAAGACTCTGGGTGGCTATCATCACTCCAGAATGTTAAATCCGGGTGGCTTAAACTTCATCAGGTGTGTGTTGCAGTTTGACTTCTTTCCTGCTACAACTTTTCATCATTTTTGATCCTTAATAATATCTTACACCCAAAACTCAATCCCAGGGTCAAATTTTGGAGAATGAAAAGTAAAACGTAATAAGAAAATTAAATAGAGTTCATATAAATCAATATCCTGGTCATTAGTGAGCTTAAATGGTGTTGAGCGTTTGAGTACAAACTACTATTCTGAGAATGACAAATTCAAGAGAAATGGCATCATTTTCATCATCAAAGTAAACATTTAAATATGTATTTTTAATTACACAATGCTGCCAATGATAGATAATATTCATAAACATATAAGGAATACCTGTTAATATGATTACTTTTCAAATTTACACACCAAGCATTAAAGCTGAAGATGAAGAAATTTGGGGTTTCTGACAACTTTTGCATCAGAAAGCTGGACAATGTCTAGGGATGATAGAAGGAGGTTTAATGCCTTAGAGCTGTGGTGCCGAAGAAGAGTATTGGATAGACCATGGACTGCTGGGAGAACTGTATTGAATATATCATGGACTGGTAGAACAAATAGGTTAATCCTAGAGAGGGTGAGAACAGATCGCTCCTTGGAGGCAAGGATTCTGAAGCTTCGTCTGACGTACTTTGGACATGTTGCAAGGTGGGATTAGTCCTTGGAGAGGGACATCATGCTTGGTTGGGTTTAGGGACAGCACAAGAAAGGAAGTCCCTCAATGAGATGGATTGATTCAGTGACAAGGGGTAATGAGGATAGGTGTGTCAGAGACAATAAGATTGGCATAGGATAGAACAGAGTTTAGGGCTGTTGTGCATAGGGTTGCTATGAGCCACTGGTGACACGACAGCACATAACAACAACAACGGCAACAACAACAACTTTTGCACTCTGAAATTTTTCAAACATGCAATCAAGATTAATCAACAATTTCTTGTAATGAGAATATAGAAATTGGAAATAAACATTGGTATTTTGAAAATAGCCATAATAAATTATGTTTAACATTTTGAAGAATGAGAATTTCATTACATTTTAGCTATGCTCATACAGAACCTGACCATGAAGCTGTCATTTTGCATAGTTTGAAATCAGAAAAAAGTTTTTTGTCAGAATTTTATCCTTTAATCTTATTTGTTCAGTCTTATGGGGCTCTGGTGGCCTAGTGGTAAGCAGTTGTGCTGCCAAGTGGAAAGCACATGGTTCAAATCTACTAGCTGCTCTGCAGGAAAAAAGATGGGCAGTCTCCTTCCATGAGATTTACTGTCTCTGAAAACCCACCAGAGGTTCAGCTATAAGTAGGTTCTTACTTTACAATACACAAAAACCTAAGAACACACCACCTGTATGATGAGGAAATTGGACTATATGCAGATGAACAAAACATCAAGATTGTTAGAAGACTCACTAATGACATGTAATGGCACAACCTTGCTTGCAGAAAACAAAGACTTGAAGTACTTATTGATGAAACTCAAAGACTATGATATATATTACATCTTAACATAAAGGGGGAAAAATATCTGATAACTTGAGTTATACAAGTATCATGACAAATGTGGAAAAGAATGTTGTCCAAAAAAGCTGTGAATGATTTGTTATTTTGACTTGGATCCACAATTATGGATGCAGTGGAAGCAACAGAAAGATAAACCAATGGGCCTACTACAATGGGTAAATATATTGCTAGGAATCTCATTCAAAAAAATACAAAAGAACAGCTAGGATATCACTTTAATGCACACTTGATGGAGCAGTGCCAATTTCAGTTTCTTTTCATGCATGTGAAAGTTGTAGAGTGAATGGGAAAGACCAATGAAGAATCAATACCACTGAATTGTGGTGTTGACAAAAGAGAATTAAAATACAATGGACACCCAAACAAGCAAATCTGCTTGGATGTAGTGCAACCAGAAACACCTTAGCAGCAAGGATGCTATGACTTTATCTCATATGCTTTGAGCGTGTTATCAGTAGGAGAATTGTCTCTGCAAAAATGATATCATACTTGGGAAAGTAAATGTCTAGTGGAAAAAGAAGACAAGCCTTAAGGAGATGTATTCACATAGTAGATACAACAGTGGCCTTAGTCACAGCCAATGATAGTGAGTATGGCACAAAATCAAAAGGGCATTCCATTATTTAACACACAGGGTTGGTATAGGTTTGAGCTGACTGACAACAGTTAAGAAGGACAAAAATATGTTTAATACTCTGAATGCTTATATACTTAAGAATTAAAACTTTCCAGCTGTCATTTTAATATTTTTGATCTACAATAATTGTAATTTTGTGTATTTCAAACTTTTACAAATCTAATACTTATTTTCACAGATATTACTATACCCTAGAATCTTGAATAGTGCACATTGTTTGTATTTAACAAACAATCACGATGTTTGTTGTTTAAACACCTCCAGTGGTGCCATGATAGAAAGATCTTAGTATCTGCTTCCTGAAAATTACAATAAACAAAAGGAGAAGAAGAAAGAAAACAAAACAGATGTAGCTCGTAGAATCACGATGACCCAGAAGTTGAAGGTTTTGTCTTTGGTATTTTAGTTATGTGTATGCCCGTCATAACTAACATGACTCATAAACTCTCATTTTCTCTGTGTGCATATGTATTCATCTCACTGTCTTCTGGTAGTAAATATGAAAATTTTTTTACTTTACGCATTCATTATTTTTAGGTGCTTGTTACAGTGCCTGCCTGCCTTGAAATTCTGTTGTTATCTCCTCATCGACAAAAATGGGTGAAAAAGATCAGATATGTTATATTTGATGAGGTAAGTTTGGTGTCTTCTGAATTTGTGTCCTACTGTATATTGATTAGGAGCTGGGCTGCCAACTCAAAGGAACTCTTTTTAAATTTACCAACTAATCTTCAGGAGAAAGATGGAGTCTCTTTGTGATTTACAGCTTCTCAAAGCCCACAAAGGGTTAGCTATGAGTTGATTCAGAATTTATGGCAGATAAGAACAAAAACGGTGCGTAAGTCCTATAATGGGGCCTTTGGTTCTTCAGAACATCTACTCCCTTGGTTGAGGTTCGGGTTGGATAACATTTCCTTCGGAATAGCCTTCCCAATGAATCATAATTTTTGAGACCTTGATATGTTATTTTTTTAAAAAATGTATTTTATATTGATTTTCTTACAAAATTTATATCCATTTTTGTTTTGTTTATATGCATCATGTTTCACACATTCCTCTATTCACATTGTGTTTCATGCTCATTCTTATGCATTATGTTCTATAAAACCGATCACCATTGATCCAGATTTCCCCCTCTTCACACCCTCAGGCCTTCTCCTGCTTCCCTTTCCTTCTTTGGATTTTTGTACATGTCTCTCAAGCAATCTTCCTGTTTTTTTACAATAATTGTTTTTATGCAATATTTGTCCTTATGAGACCGAGTTAATCTTTTACCCCAATTCTTTTATTGATTCCATAGAGCACATTTGTTCATTCTATTAAAGGATAAGCTCTGTGTGGAAGAAAATATTATTGATAACTAAGTTTACCTTATCCTAAAAGGATAGGATGAGGAAGCAATAACTAAAATTTAAAGAAGGTTATTACTGAGATGACCACATTGTGAGATACCATTCTTAAATGATGGTTTTACACAATGAGATCATGGTAAAATTCCAAGAAGATGGCCAAAGGAATAAAAATAAAATAGCTTCATTCCACCACCTTTCTAAGAGCAATCATCAAGTTTCTCCACTGGTAAAATCTAATAGAACTACAGAGTATGGGAGTACTTCTGAGGTAATACTTTCTACCTCAATTTCCTGAGCAAGGATAATAAGGTGTAAAGTCATAGATATTTATAGGAACAAACGTTGGATTGTTCAACCCTGTGTGCTGCAGCTCTGAACCCTGCTCTGTCTTGAGTCAATCTCTATCCTGAGCCAAA
>NW_006399938.1:5606683-5614626 GCF_000299155.1 Elephantulus edwardii | reverse complement strand
AACCCAGCCTGCACATCTGGCAATTTTCTGTTGATGTGCTGCTGCAATCATTTTTTATAATTTTCAGTAAGATCTGGTTTGCATGTGATATTAATGATATTGGATAATAATTTCTACAGTGTCAGGTCACCTTTTTCTGAAATGGGAACAAATATGCATCTCTTCCAGTCAGTTGACCAAATGGCTGTACTCCAGATTTCTTGGCACAACTACAAATGAATGGGTTGAGAAATTATGGTACATTCACACAATGGAACACTCTGCAGCATGCAGGAGCAATGATTTTGTAAATTATTACCCAAGTTGAGAGAGACTGGAGAGCATTATGCTGAGTGAAATAACTCATTTCCAGCAGGATAAATATTGTAGAAAACCATTACTGTAGAATGAGTATAAGGATCCAAGAGGGATGGAGAGGTTGGAAGCAGAGGGATGAGGATGTGCAGGGGGAACAAGGGGGGATTAATCACGGGGTTGTACAATTAAATTGAGAGAATTTGTTCTCGAAAGCAGTGTATTCAAATTTTCTAAATAAACTAGTAGAAAATTGAAAAAAAAAATAAGAGTAGGTTTTGTTTGTTTGGTTTTTTTATTTTCCCAAGTAGATATGTTTTTCTTTCTTTCTTTTTTTCCCAAGATCCAAAGCATTTTAGTATTTTATTGCAGATCTGGGAAAGCAAAGACTTTAAAGGTGATCTTTGGCTTTTATTCTTGGGTTAGGTATTTTAATGTACATAACAAATTACTATGTCTTGTTATAAAAGAACCAATAGCTATGTCTTGAAAAAACTGCAAGCGTAGTGTTCCTTTGAGGCAAAGATGTCAAAGCGTTGTCTTTCTTACTCTGAATGTGTATTTAGTTGATGCTATTCTTTGAAAAAGGACATCAGACTTGGAAAGATGAAGGATCAGCAAAGGAAAAAAGACAAAACAAAAACCCTAAGTAGATTGTCATGGTGCCTTCAGCAGTGGGCCCTAGTGTGTCAGAGATGACGAGGAAGGCACAGAATAGGGCAGGTTTCAGGTCAGCAGTTCATATGGTCTTTATGAGTTGTATTAGACTGAACAGCACTTGACAACACAACAATCTCTACTTCAAAGTTACAAATTTCTTACACTCAAAGGATAATTTATATACACTATTTAGTAAACAGACTGTTTAAGGTAGATTTTACATATGGCTGAGAAAAATACCATTTCAAAATACGAATGCTACTTCAGAAAGGATGCATTTCCTTTCCAAGTAAATCAGCAGCTTCAGATAATTTGCTTGACTATAGAGAAGTCAAAACAGGATCTGAAGACAAACCAAACATTTATAAGCAATTCAACAAGTTTTGCAGGCTGGAAACCCAGAATGCCAAGTTTTTAGAGCTATACCATGTATTTAAAGAATCCTGAATTTATTAATAATAATCCATTACAGCCCCCCCTTTTCTTGTCAGTCTTATATCTCTAAGACCTGTTTTAACCGAAAGAACTATATCTGATCCAGGGCAAATTACCTAGGTTAGTTATTGAGAAAGTAGATTTTCTTTACAAAGAGATTATTTCTTTTGTTTTGTGGGCTCCCCATTTGGGAATTGTGGCTAAAATAGAGAAAAATGGGACTGCCAGAAAACCTGATTGTAATCATGGGAAACCTATACTTGAACCAGGAAGCAGTCCTCAAAACAGAGCAAGGAAACACTGCAAGGTTCAAAATTAGCAAGGAGTGTGTTAGAAATGCATGCTGTCTCCATACCTTTTCAATCTATATGCAGATTATGAATAGATCTACATGAACAGATCATTCAGTAGGCTGGACTTTATGAGGAGGAATGTGGCATCAGGATTGGAGAGAGACGCATCAACAACCAGCATAATTCACATGACACAACCTTGCTTGCTAAAACTGAAGAGGACCTAAAGTGTTTGATGCAGAAGGTCAAGAACTATAGTCTTCAATATGGATTGAAACTCAAAATCAAGAAAACAAAGTTTCTCACCATTGGGCCAATTGGCAGCACAATGATGAATGGAGAAGAGATTGAAATTGCTAACTATTTCAGCTTAATCAGTTCCACAATCAACACTTTTGGCTCCAACAGTCTGAAAAGTAATAGACAAATTGCTTTTGGAAAATCTAATGTCAAGGACTTCTTTAGAGTGCAAAAGAGCTACAATGTCAGTCTAGAGACTAAGGTGTGCTGGTCTAGGCCATGGTCTTTGCAAATTACTTGGTACACATCAGAGTACTGGTCAATGGCTGAAGGTAACAGAAGAATTGTTGCTTTTGAGTTGTGCTTGAGGAGTACATTGAACATCCCCAGAATTACCAAGAGAACAAACAGGTCCATCCTGGAGACGGTGAAACCAAAAAGGATAGGATAATCTGTGGCCCTCAGGCCTGTCTTTCATTGTTTTTGTGCAGACATTCCTCTAGGTTGTATAGACCTGGTGTCCAAGTTGCTGTACCACGGTCAGTTTGGGTTGCTGTGAGGCTGAACACTGTGACACTGATGTGTCAAATGCGTTAATGGTTGGCCACCCAAAGCGGACAGAGAGTGGGGTGGAGCTCCCCAATTAAAACAAGCTCGGAAGGAGGAGTGGTATCCACTTCCTTAATAGCTTGCCTCCAGAAACCCTATGAACCTGGAGAGAGGATGAAAGGCACCCAAGCGTTGAGGACTCTCCTTCATAGGGTTTTTATCAGTCACCTGCGACTAGACAGCACTTAACAACAACAACAACAACTGACTACTTTGGGCATGCTGACAGAAGGGATCAATCCTTGGAGTAGTATATCATGCTTGGAAGGGTGGAGGGAAAGCACAGGAAAGGGAGAACCTAGATTAGATAGATTGACAAAGTAAGTAGGATAATGGGGATAAGAGTGTCAATTGGTTCAGGATAGGGTAGGACTCAGAACTATTATGGATAGTGTTGCTATGAGTCATAGTCAACTCAACAGTACATAACAACAACAACAACAGCAGCAGCATTTGGGAACAGGGATGAAGACTCTTGGGCTGCTTCTTAATGAACAGGAGTGTTGAGATGAAGAGGGCAAGGGGAGCCTACTTTAACACTTAGTGATGCTCTTGGATTGAGACTGTGTCATATCTTGTTCAGTTAGAAGATACTTAATAATGTTTTCTGCCTTCTGGACTAAAAGGTGTCTAACTCACATGGTATGTATGTAGATATAAATGAAAAACACCAGGAAGCAACTGAATGCTAGATTTTCTATTTGGCTTTTTGTTTTTACAAGATTAACAAATAAATAATATTTTAGTGACATTGTAATATGCAGGAACAGCATTAAATTGTTATATCTTTTCTGGATTAAAGTTTAACACTATTCATTTCTGACCTTTTCTAATGTAGTTTTGTTATGACAGAAAAAGGAAAGATTCTAAATATTCAACCAAAGTTTAGGGACTAACAAAATTTCATTGCACATGGTCAAAAAAAGTCAGCTAATATTTAAACTGTTCTGACTCTGAAGAGAAGATTTGGATTATAGCCAGAGATTGGTCATGAAGATTACACAAATTTGTTGTGTTTCTCAGTTGAGATTTTGTCTCATTTGGGAATTGTTATTGTTCTTGACTCCTCATGGGTGTCCAGGTCCCACAAGTGCAGAGGGAGTAACCAAGCTGGGTCAGCTTCTTCTAGAAAATAAATCTTAGTAAAACGTATTATTGCTAGAATTATTGAGGCACACATTTCTTGAAATTGCTGTCAGAACAAAATGGTTTCTCTAATCATAACAAACATAATGGCTTCTCTAATGCTTAGCAAATAAGCTGCTTCAACATTTCCTCCTCCTGTTTGTATAGACTCAAACCGTTGAGTGAGCATCAGGGATTTTTATATGAAATGTAAACACCTGCTATACACATGGATTTCACCTGGTGGACTACACAGAATTCAGATTGACAACATCTGTGGAAGAGATCGCTAGAGAAGCTCAATATCAACTGTGAAAATTAAGATAGGCACTGTGGAACAGATCATCAACTACTCATATGCAGCTTCAAAATGAAGCTAAGAAAATCAAATCCACAAGAACGAAAGTTTGACCTAGAGTCTATACCACCAGATTCGCCCCCCCACTCCCATCCCCAGTGGTAGAATATTTTTATTAATAATTTTAATGAAAGTTTACAGAGACTTAGCGTTTCCAATCATTCATTGTTGCACTTTTCTCTCTGCTCACCTCTTCCCCTCAATTCACTCTTCTCTTTGAAAAGTAAAAGAAAAACTCTTTCATTGTTATGCATGATTGTGAAGCCAAGGAAAAGACAGGTTACTTGTTCAGACATTTGCTGAGTCTTTGGGGTCAAAGTCCATGTACTTACAGAAGGTTTGGTGCAGCCTTTCAAAAATTGGAAAGTATTTCCATTTGAGTACTTGTAAAATGAATGGCTCCTGTCATATTCTGATTTATTTGTTTGGACCTTCCCCCAACCTCCACTTCCTCTTTTCTTTCTGTTCTTTGAGACTACTCTATGCTGCTCTCTCCATAGGCTTCTACCATTTGGATTCCGACTAGGCTCAGTGAAACCATTGTCTTCGAATAGTCTCTATGAAGGCAAGCTGCTACTATTTGTCTCTTCTCCTCATGGGCCAGAATTAACAAAATTTGAGTCTCTGCTCACTTAACAACAATAACAACAACAAAATAGTGATTATTAAATATTTTAGTGGGACCATGTTAATGGAAGTCTGGATTTTCTAATCTGATTGATCTAAAGCAGAGAAAAGAGTAGGGTCTTTTGAGTTGCCCCTATGCATTAGAATCTGTGACTCACTGCCTGATGAGTTATTGATTGTCCTTACTCTAGGCAAAATCTAGGATATCAGATCTAAAGACTATGGACCTAAGCTACTTTTTCTCAGTGCTCCAGTGAAGTAAGAGTGACTCTAAACTTTTGCCAGGAAGTGTCACTAGTATATAGCTATTGCAAACCTGGTTTGGACGCCAATCATCTGAAGATCTAGTCTCTTTCTTTTTTTTTTTCAGTCTCTTAAGATAGTAATTATAATCAGGACATTGGGCATTCCCTCCCCCCCTTTTTGCTCGTTTGTCTTAGATGATCAGGTTCCCTTTCTTTTTGCCCAGTCCTCTATAGTCTCATTTTTTATCATAAGAAATTATAAAAGCCAATGTATCAGGATCTTCCAATTTCTTTGACCTCTAGTGAAATAATGTCAATTGCTGAATGAATTAAGGATTTGTACAAAGTATACCTTTTCTTTTTCTTCAGAATCTAAATTAAAGAAAGGCCAAATTGTATTGCAGGAAATATTCTTTTGGTTAAGGATTTATAAACAGGCTAATCATACATAATATTCTCCAACTGATTTTGTCCAGAATGGATGATCTAAAACAAACAGGACAAAAGAAAAGTGTTATAAATGAACAATTCTTAGATGTGATACAGGTGCATATTCATTAAATATAACAAAACTTCTCAACAGATACAACTTTTATCCCTCAGATACAACTTCTTTTCATCAGCTACAATACAACTTCTATTCTTAGAATATATTAGGTCAAATACAGGCTGGCACCAAGGGACCAACAAAGAATGGACAGCTTCTGCTTCTATTTATACAGATTTATACCCAAAGCACAATAGCAACCAATGTAGGCACAATAGTACAATAAATATAGACCAGGCATATAATCTGACAAGCACCTTAGTGCAACAGAGATAGAGTTCTCATTCTTGCTCTTACAGATATGGAATGAATGACTCACTTTAATTTACTCCGAGATATATCTGGCTAACAGGCACACATGTATAGTCACCAGGGATGGCCGGAATATGCATAAAGTTTACCAAGTGTGCAGTTACCAGATAAAGTGCCTGAATTCACAAAGGTGATAGATAATGCTGAGAATTGGTTTCTCAAAGGTCTTTTGAGACAATAGAACTCATCAATGTCTTTGAACATTTGAGATATTTATTCTTGGGATGCTCCAGTCTACAAAATTCAGAATGCCCCAAGCAAGCAAATACAAAAGTTGCTTTTACTTACCAGATGAGTCAGAAAATCCCACCAGAGTCACCAAAGCGTTAGTGAACACAAGAGATTCTTTCCATAGTCACTTGGCAATAAGGGAGATGGATTGCAATATCCAAGGCACTTTATTGCAGATCTGGGAAAAAGGAGAGAAGTGTCTGAAAACTACTTCTCCTTTATTTTGTATTACTAGTCTCTTCTGATTATAAAAGTTTTAAATTTTATTTTCAAGTGTCATAATTGGTTTAATGAAGATCATATTTAAGAGCTTTACCTGAATTTTTAGGGAGTTCTCGTGGCCTAATCGCAAGAAACTATGCTGCAATGCTAAAATCACATGGTTCAGATATACCAGCTACTCTGCAGAAAAGGATGGGCAACTTCCTCCTCTGTGATTAACTGCCTCTGAAAACCCACTGCCAAGTCCACTATAGGTTGGTTCTGACTCGATGGTACATAACAACAACAACAAACTGGCTCTATTAGGGCAAATAGCATTAATTCTTTTTTTTCTGGAACTATTTATGGGCTATCATCTCAGTGTCAGGCATGATGCCAACACTGAGGGTTCATAATTTACTTGAGAAAAAGATCAATGAGCTCTGGTGGTCTAGTAGTAAAAAACTTCACTGCAATTCCGAAAGGATATGGTTCAAATACACCAGCTGCTCTACAGGAGAAGGATACACAATATTCTCCTGTGTGATTTATTACCTCTGAAAACCCATTGGAGGGTTAGCTCTAGACCTTGATTTCTCAATAGCCTGCTATGCAACTGAGAGCTGGATTAAGGATGAGAGAAGAAGAAGAATCATCTATGCCTTTGGGTTGTCATGCTGGAGAAGACTATTGAATGGACTGGCAAGAAAACAAACAGATCTGTCCTGAAGAGGGAGAAACCAGGCTACTCCGTGTAGGCAAGGATTTTGAAAATCCATTTAATATATTTTGAGGGTGTTTGTTGTCCTTAGAGAAGGACATCCTGATTCGAGGGTCAGAGCAGGAGAGGAAGACCATGGGTGAGAGGGATTGACACAGTGATTGTGGCAATGCGGGCAGGTGTGTCAGAGAAAGTGAGATTGGCTCAGGTTAGGCGGTGTTCAGAGCTATTGGGTTGCTATGAGCCATAGTCAACTCGACGACACATAACAACAAAAACAATAACAATGCTTGTGTTTGAAGAACGCAGAAAGCAGGAAAGGAAATAAGGATAGCAGATATGAAGTCATTTTAGTAATTGAGGTAAGAAGTCTTGATTATAAATGGAGATGAAGGGAAATATGTAAAAGTGTAAGAATTTATGCAAGCAAAGGAACTTTGATGAATTGGCTAAGATTGAATAAAACATAATTGTCATTCACATTGTGTTTCACATATTATGCATTCTCATGAATTATGTTTTATAAAATTAATCACCATTGGAACGTGTCCATTATTACTCTGTCTTTTCTCCCAGATCCTGCCCATTTACATCTCCCTCTCCATCCACCCACCAAACTGTGCAAATCCGTGGTTTCACCTCTACCTATCCTAATCCCTCCATCCCCACACCTTGCCCCGCCTTGAGTTCCCATACATGTTTACAATACATACAAACTTTACAAGTAAACCAATAAAGGGGGAAATGCAAAAAACAAGGTCCATAATCTTTAATATTTTTATTGCCCAATCTTAGCAATATTTATTTAATTTGGCAAAAAAAGGTGCTTATGAATCTACATATAACTAGTTAAGAATACTATGTCTCATTTATAAATATTAGATCAGCTTTTCTTTGCCTTTTCCTTGTCTGTTTTTAGGATATCTACACAAAGCAGTTTGTGTGTGTGTGTTTATGTGTGTGTGTTTGTGTGTGTGTGTTTGTGTGTGTCTGTGTCTGTCTGACTGTCTGTGTCTCTGTGTGTGTCTGTGTCTGTTAGTGTGTG